>NC_134894.1:28469248-28489248 GCF_041734735.1 Babylonia areolata | reverse complement strand
GACCAGAGATTAGAAAATAACGAAGGCATAATTGTCTTTTCACGTGGGCTGAAAAATCCAAACTCCGTCCATGATAAAATTATGCCCTACAGTGATACGATGATGATGGAGAGAAATGAAAAAGGGTTGGGGAGGGTAGAGAGACAGACAGAGATAGAGGAGAGAGAGGGAGGAGGACGGAAGAGAGGGGGGAGAGAGAGGGAGAGGGACAGAGGGAGGAAAGAGAGGGATGAGAGAGAGAGAGGGAGAGAGACACAGAGAGAGATAGCGGGAGAGAGGGTGGGGAGAGAGGGGAGAGAAGGGGTAGAGAGACAAAGAGAGAGAGGGGAGAGAGGGAGAGAGACAAAGGGGGTGGGGGGGGGGAGAGGGAGAAAGACAGAGAGAGAGGGGGAGAAACAGAGATAGACAGAGACAGACAGAGAGAAAGACACACACACACACAAAGACAGACAGATCAGAAGAGAGTGGGGGAGTAAGAGAGAGACAGACAGACAGAGAAAGAAAGAAACAGACAGAGAAAGAGACTAACAGAGACAGATCGACAGAGAGAGAGAGAGAGAGAGAGAGAGAGAGAGACAGAGACAAAGAGAGAGAGACAGAGAGAGAGAGACAGACAGAGAGAGACAGAGAGAGACAGAGAGAGAGAGAGGACGCCAACATACGCTTCCCAAAGATTCAGGCACTTCGTTTATTTCTGTTTTCCTTCTTCGCACATTGATTAATCAATACTTGCACATACAGGATAATCAGTATCATCACATCATCGACATAATAATTCATGTATAAAACAAAACACACACCGCTCTAACGGCAGGTTACCAAGTTGGCTTTATTGCTTTGTTCAAGTACAGGACCGTAGTTCAAACTGTACATCTAAACCCTGAGAGCGACTAGGTGAAAAAAACAACAACAACAAAACATGGAATAAATATCGAGATACTTCAGGGGACTTAAAATCACAGATCTGGTCTTTGTTGTTGTTGTTGCTTTTTTTTTTTTTTTTTTTTTTTCTTCTCCACATTCATAATTTGCCTTTCGAGAGATTATAAATTAACAACAGCTTCCAGACATGGACAAAAGTCACGACCAACAGTGGCCGCAATAGGCTACGGCACAAATTTTTCTTCCACACGAATCCATACATCCATACCTAAATACACAAACAACCACGTTTTTAATCAGTAATAAACTGGAATGCTTCTTCTAGACCCATGTATAGGAGCAACTGGTGAAAATAAAACAGAATCATCATTATTATCGTCATTGTTTTGACGTCATCTGATCATGACGCTTTAGACAGAGTAATGAATGGATGGATTTTAAACAAAATTACGGGTACTACTGATTATGAAGAATGTAAAACTGCAAAGCTCATCATCGATGTCTCGAAGAGGAGTGAAGATTCTGCCCATAAAATCACTGACCAGGAGAAATGAACAGTCTTACAAAAGGACAAGACGACATAATACAAGGAAGACATATCGCTGAAAACAGAAGGACCGTACAGGTATGCGTATGACACAGCCAATGAAATAAATAACGGTGTAATAACAAAAACAGCAACAACAACACTTTGAGAGAATTTCGGGTGAACAGCCTTTCGACAGAGCACCTCAAGAACTGCTGACAGTTGCCTGTACTTCAGCAGTCTGCCTAACCAGCGTGGAATCCAAAAAGACACGTATACATACACAAAAAGAAACTGAAAATGATAGCAAATGAATACAAAGACCTCAGTCAAATACTTTCTGTTCAGATTATTTTCTTTTCAGCTGTGATGATTAACGACGATCGTAAACTTTTCTTCTTTTTTCTGGTCAAAATAATGTCACGTTCAGGTCTATGTTCCTCACGGCCTGTTATTTTCCCCACCTGTGTTGAATTGATGACGACTGTATCATTTTTCTTGTTTATTTACAACTAAATAATGTCACGTTCAGGTGTATGTTCTTTCCAGTACAGATGAATTCTAAACAAACAAAAGCTTCCTTAGTTTATTACAGCTGAATACTGAAAACGTGAAATACGTCGCCTAGATTACTTCATTTACATACAAATCTTGGCACAAATAGCCCTGCTACATTCAGAAACTGCCCCATCTGCACCAAACAGCCTACAGACACATCACCGATACATCACAACCCATACAACATCGCCCACGGCAGAAGTAGAAAAACAAAAGGCACATTCTTGGGAACAAACAGTTATTTCCACAACAACAACAACAACAAAAAACATGTATGCTTAGTGTCATTTGTTATTAAACATGATGCCAGGAAGCACTAAATTACCCGATCAGCCATTTACTCCGCGGCAGTAATAATGTTTGACACAGATAAATTACGGGTCATCCATCTGTGTGGATGAGGACATGCATAAAATCACCGTCATCAAGCAGGCGGTTACGATTACGATAATTTATTGCTCACTCACTCAGCTTTGCCTTGTCTGACGTTTCGGTCATTTAATATTGATAGCGACGGATCACATGAAAGAGTGTGTGTTTGTTTCGTTTTTTCCCCTCAACTCAAAAGACATTTCATTTCAAATTCTACGAGTTGTCAAAAGCTAAAGTTTCACCAGCAGAGCCTTATAAGACATTCAAACGTTATACTCGTTTGCAATGAATTAAATTTAGATAAAATAAATATATTCAGACATATTTTCCATCAAACTTAGATATTAAAACAAAACAAAAAAACTGCATGGCACATAACTTAAGTTTCTCATTCTATCAAGTCTGTCTTTTCTTTTTTCTCAAAAGCAACACACAACAGCCAGTCAGGTCACGTTTCAAAGTAAAATGGACACCTCTTTGGTGGGGTCACCGTTCATAATCATAGCACCAATATTTTGATCCGTTTGTCTGGTTAAAAAAAAAAAAAAAAAAAAAAATAGTGTTCAACGGTCCACGTATGCAGCAGACATGGGTGCAGATTAAGGAAAATAAGGCCCCCCTTGAGCGCTGGCAGCACTGCAGGTCGGTGCTGAGGTATATGCATCACACGTCAGCATTATTGCTTGAGGTGTCCAGTTCCGCAACAGTTTTGGAACACGAGTCATCAGGGTGTTGATTTTCTTCTCTCAGATTCTGAATATAATTATTATAACATGCATGAGATCAGCCAACCAACCGTCTTTGAAGTGAGGGTCTTTTGTATGAATAAAAACAAAATCAGATTAAAATATTTATTTATGATTCTTCTTCTTTAGTCAGCATTGAATGTTAGCGAACAAGCACGCATACAACATAGTCGCTCGCTCTGACCTTTTGTCCACCGGAGGAGGATGACAAAGGGACAGACAACGAGAGTTCAGCATCAGCAGCAGCGTCATATGGAAGACATGCAGGACGGAAGAGTTTAGCACGTGCAACTGCAGGCAGTTTTCTCAGGTAAAAAATCAATCTCACTGATGTCAACATCATTTCGCGCTCTCCTTTCCAAGCAGCATAAAATCGTTCTTCCCTCTACAGTTTGCATTACATACAGCTGAAAACTGCTGTGATTCAGACACTCCACGATATGATGTTCTTGAAAAACAAACAAACAACAAATCAACAACAAAAGTGTTCGATTAAACAGTTTACCATTCATAAAACAATTCAATTTGATGCTCGTATAACAAACTGCTAAAAAACAGTAACAAAGTTCTCAAAACCCGAGTCATTTCGCTTCAACAGACCTTATTTCTTCCAAGCTGGTGATGCAATAGAAATAATTATTGTCCCCACACTTCAGCTGATTTACAAAAGCTTTTTCTTCTCCTGATTTACATAACAGCATACACGAAAAGTTCCGAAACCTACAGATCTTTACAGAACGTTCTTTCCACCAAGGTAAAACGGTAACAGTGGCTTCTATAACGTCAGTTCTCTCTCTCTCTCTCTCTCTCTCTCTCTCTCTCTCTCAGCATCCCCTCACAACCCTGAGATCAGACCAGCCGAGCTGAACGACCGACAAAAGGATCATCAGCAAGAAAGCCCTTGAAAAAAGACTCCTCCTCCTCCTGGGGTTTTTCCTGAAGAGCCAGGAAAACGAACCCATGGACATCAGCGAACCGTGCCCGAAGACGGGGCGGGGCGACTGACAAAAAGGAAGGGAGTGCAAGGGACTCCAAGCAGCTCAAGACCGAAGTCTCCGAGCTGACAGTAAAAAACTAGTTAGACGGGAACTCAGCACGTGACTCATGGCTGAGGCCTCCCCCACCCCTACTAGCTGGGCAGGGGGATCTCCGGGGTCCTGGCCAGAGAGCCGGAACCAGGGAAGGAGGAGAAGTCGGTGGTGGAGGAGGAGGGGAAGGAGAAGGCCGTGGAGGAGGAGGGGAAGGAGAAGGCCGTGGAGGAGGAGGGGAAGGAGAAGTGGGTGGGGGAGAAGGAGAAGAAGCAGTGCACGTCACTGGCCGTGGCCGGGGAGGGAGGGGGCAGGTCGGCCGCCGAGTAGGCCGGAGGGATGCTGCTCGGTCTGGAAGCGGACGGCAAGGTGATGGGGGCCGGGGCTTCCGCTGGGGCGCGCGGGAGCAGGGAAGAAGGGATGGCACACGGCGAGGAGGAGGAGGAGGAGGAGGAGGTGGAGGAGGACCCTGAAGGCGGAAACACGAATCCCGGTGTCCCAGAGGCTGCTTGCTCGGCGTCCAAGCGGCAGCGGTAGTCCTCCAGCTGTCGCATGAAGTTGAGGTTGGGATCGATGACCCGGCGGCGCGAACGCACGTGCTCGAAGGCGGCGTCCAGCGAGAGGTGGAGGGTGCGCATGAGGTAGGCCAGGCACACGGTGGCCGAGCGGCTCCGGCCCGCCTGACAGTGCACCAGGACTCGGCCCCCCTCCGCCTGCACCTCGTCTGTGATACACACGTGAGAGAGTTCGGGTCAGTTTGGTAAACAAAAAAAACAACAAAAAAACTAATAAATGAAACCAAAAAAAAAAAAAAACCCCAACAAAAAAACAAAAAAAAACAAACTCCAAACATCACAGCCACCAGCTACCAATGAACATTGCCACCTCCGCCTCTTCCCAATGAATAGCATATCAACAAACAAAAAAGGTGCAAAAATTCCAAACACAGCCACCACCCACTGATGAACAGTAAACACAACCACCACCCCTTCCCCCGACAAAAAAAAAAGTAAAAAAGAAATCCAAGCACAGCCACCCATACCCATGAACAGTAACACCCTCTCCCCTTACCCAAAAAACAAACACAAAAAATAAAGACTTCCAAACACAGCCACCACTAACCAATGAACACCATTCCACACCTCAACCTCCTAAAAAAACAAACAAAAAAACAAACAAAAAAAACAAACAAAAAAACCCAACTCCAAACCTGACAATCACAACCACCATCCCATATCAATCAACAGCACCCCCCCCCCCCCCCACTCCACACACACACAACGCCCTCTACTATCCAAAACACCTCCACCAAAACATCACAAAAACCCAACTCACCTATGAAACCTGACAAGTCACCCCTCATCCATCAACTCCTACCCACATCCATCAACACTATCCACCTCCTCTCCGTCCCCCACCCACCCCTACTACACTACCCAACCGAAAACACCTCCACGGACGCGCGCCCTCAACCCCCTCCTCAGCCCCCCCCCCCCCCTCTCCCCTCCACACACACACCCCGCCCACCCACAAACCAAATCCCCCAACCCCGACCCAACAACTCACCGATGAACTGGTTGGCCCTGGCGAACCAGGAGGCCAGGTCTGCACTGACGCTGTCCCTGACGGGCACCCGCAGGTAGCGGAAGGCGGAGGGGAAGTGGTCTGGGCAGGAGGCCGACACGTTTAGCAGGGCCGTCACCCCCAGCCTCTCCAGCATCTCCCGCCGGGAGGAGTGCGCCCCGCTTCCCAGGTACAGGTGGGGCAGGATCTCCACTGGCTGGTCGTCGTCCTGGGGTGGAGGGGAAGGAATGAACATGAAGATGATGATTCAATTCATAATGAAAAGATAAATGAATAATGATACTGATAAGAATAGAAAATACTACTACTGCTACAACTGCTGTTACTACTACTACTACTAAGAAGAAGAAGAAAAAGGATGACGATAACTCAATTCATGAATATAAAAAAACATAATTATTACAAAAATTGAATATACTAATAATACTAATAATTATCATGATTATCAACAATAACTGCATCTGCCCCGTTTCGTATGTGATATTTTGTAACGTGTGACGTATAATTATTCAAGTGAGCATTCTTGTTGATATCAGTGAGTGAGTGAGTGAGTGAGTGCGTGTATTGTGGTGTGTGTGTGTGTGTGCGTGTGTGTGTGTGTGTGTGTGTGTCAGTGTGTGTGTGTCAGTGTGTGTGTGTCAGTGTGTGTGTGTGTGTGTGTGGTTTTGCTTGAGAGTGGGCGTGCACATGCACAAACACATATGTATATACAACCTCAGGCAAGTGTGCACCAGGAGCAGTTTGTAAAAGGTTTACTGTCATTCAGTGGTTTATGAACAGTTGCTGTGGTTTTTCATCGTAAGTAAAAAAAAAAAAAAAAAAAAAAGTGTAAGCGCACTGACATGTAAGGAAGCGCCTCTGAGTGGTGCAAATTACATTACGCCAAAGAAAACTCCAAGAGGAAAACTACGCAAAATTTCCCAAGTGGTCTTTAACTTTTTTCGAGAACCCGGTGCTTCAAAACCAACTCGAGATCAATGAATGAAGGAGCGGTACACAACATTAGAAACTTACCACTGTAGTCTGTGTCTGGAGCGCCGCCGTCTCTGGACGTCCCAGGGACAGGGGAGTGAACTGCTGCGTGACACACAGCAAGGGGCAGTCCTGACTAAAGGCATCGTACCCTCCTGTAGAACATACAATATAAATGAAAAATTAATATAAAGTTAACCATGAAAAAAACAAAATGCGCTGTAACGTCAAAGTCTGTCTGTCTCTCTCTCGTTCGCCCCCAATCTCTCCCTATTCCTTTCTCCAAACTTCACCAAACCGAAGAAAAGGTTATATAGGAGCCAGCATAACAAGCAAGTTCTAGGATGAATCCGATAAACTTAAACAGAGTGATGTCCATGAGTACTATACCTTTTTTTTTCTTAATTACTTTATCAGTTGTCAGCAGAGTGCACACACACACACACACACACACACACACACACACACACACACACACACACAAAGCAGAGAGAGAGAGACAACTGCCTGCCCTATCTCACACACACACACACACACACACACACACAAAGCAGAGAGAGAGAGAGACAACTGCCTGCCCTATTATACACACACACACACACACACACACACACACACACACGCACGCACACACACACACACACACACACCACCCCCTTTTCACACCGAATCACTTCACAACGCTGTCCTCTCACAGCGAAAGGTGCCATCAACGCCATGTTTTGAGAAGAACGGCTTGCAAAAGTGATTATTTCGACAGAGGAAGTCAACAGTATCCCCCTGCATGCCCCCCTTAGGCCCGCTCCTCACTACCTCCCCCTACTCGAAGACAGATGAGGCGGAAGGAAGTGGGGGAGAAGGGAGTGAGGAAAGGGAAAAAAGGGGGATGGGCCGGATATTAGTTTGGTTTGGAATGCGCCCAGTCAGATACCTGGGCAAGACAAAGCAAGCGCGCGCGCACACACACACACACACACACACACACACACACACACACACACAGGCAGACACCTGTGGGGCTGAGGCCAAGTCAAGTGTCAGTCATTTCCTTTCTCTGTGAATCCCTCACTTCCTCCTCCTGCAGTTCTCTCTCTCTCTGTGTGTGTGTGTGTGTGTGTCCCTCACTTCCTCCTCCTGCTCTCTCTCTCTCTCTCTCTCTCTCTGATCCCCCACTTCCTCCTGCTGCTGTTCTCTCTCTGAGGGTTAATGTGGGGGCGGGTCCTGTGAGGTGGTGGATGGGGGGACGGGTAGACTGAGGTGAGATAGCTGGGTGGAGGACTGAGGAGAAGGCAGAGGTAGAAGGGAAGGTGGAATTACAGTGAAGAAACCGCACTTTTATTTTCGAGGAAATAGATCCAGTTAAGTTATTGTGTGGGTTTATTTAATTTTATTTTTTTCTTCATCCAGACAGAAAGAGGGAGGCCACTGAGGGGGTTGGAGGTGGGAGGGGGCAGAGGCAGAGAGAGGCTGTACAGTTGCGCGAACGCTGATTGTGTATCACTGATCTCAGTACAAAGCGAGTTTATCAAAGCAACCAACCTCCCAAACACCACACTGAGATAATGGTGCCTCGCTAAAAACTGGAGCAGGAGCAGCAGGGTGGCACACACACACACACACACACACACACACACACACACACACACACCTACACACACACCTGTGTGTGGGAAGTGCAAGGAACGCAGCGATAGCCTTGCCAACTGAGCAGAGCCCGGGCGGAAGTGTGTGTTTACTGTTATGTTCAGGACCGTTGGGCATGGTTATGTTGTTGTTATTGCTGCCCCTCCTTTCTGACTATCGCGGAGTGCGTCCGCACCCCTTCTCAGTCTCTCTCAATAGCGCTTTCCTTCTGAGGCCGGAGTAGGAAGAGAAAGGTATGGACATGATATTCACAGGATGGCTATATGAATGATGATACATGTAGGTGAGCCTACAGTGTTCAGCCCACTGTTTCTGTGGGACTCGAGTTCCAACAATTAGCGCCTCCGCCCTTTGACATGACACAGTACAGGTGTGTCTCTGACTGCTCTCCCCCCCAATCCCCACACCTTCGCCCCCCTTCCCCCACACGGCCAACCCATACCATCATAGTGAACTCTCTCTCTCACTCTTTCTCTCTCTCGCACACTTTCTCTCCGCCATCTTCATATTACTCAGTGTTGGCGCGACATTTATAATGGACCAATTCAGGACTTTTCAGTACAGGTGAAAACTGAGAATATATATATATATATATATATATATATATATATATATATATGTGTGTGTGTGTGTGTGTGTGTGTGTGTTCCTCTCTGTGTGTGTACGTGCTTGTGTGGTTGTGTGTGTGTGTGTGTGTGTGTGTGTGTGTGTGTGTGTGTGTGTGTGTGTGTGTGTGTGTGTAGGCTATGTTCCCTTGTCACATTTTCGGACCATGCGTAAGAGTGCGGCCTGGCCCACATGTGTGTGAGTGGGTGTGTGCATGGCACCCTGCGGGGGAGAAGACTGAAGAATGAGGCAGGCAGGCAGAGAAAGAGAGCCGGGCCGGAGGACGAGATGCAACTGCAGCGCCCGTCGAAATTAGCACCGCCATTCATCCTTCACTGTCAGTGTTGAGTGCCAAACCGCCACTCCGTTCTAGTACGTTCTAGACACACTACTATTACAGACACACTACACCACCTATGTTACACTTGACACAATATGCGTGTAACTGTAAACCCGACTGATGCATATGACTCACTCGTTGTCCCACTGTCTTCTTCCCTCAGTTGAAAAAAAAAAGAAGAAAAAAAAGAAGAACAAAGAACAAAGAAAGAAATAAAAGAAGAAAAATAAGTTCTCAATGACAGGAAGATTGTGCAACTGAGGATTCCCACCGCCGCCGCCCGCAGTCGGCGGAGAGATAAAAAACAAAATATTCCTACGCGACTTTTTGTTTTCACTCGATCAGTCAAGGTTGGCGACACGTCACCATGGTTCCAGCGAACGATATAGTGAAGGCAGCATGTGTGTGTGTGTGTGTGTGTGTGTGTGTGTGTGTGTGTGTGTTGTCACAGTGTCAGCGCGTGTGTGTGTGCATATAATGTGTGTGCATGTGATAGAGAGTGGGGCAGGGGGACAGAGAAGGTGGGAGGGAGGAATGTCAAACGATGGGGGAAGCCGTGGAAATCTGTGTGTAACCTTTGTAAATAATAGAGAAGAGAGAGAGAGAGAGAGAGAGAGAGAGAGAGAGAGAGAGAATAGAAACAGAGAGAGATAGAGAAACAGAGACAAGGGGACAGATAAAGACAGGCAGAGAGAGACAGAGATAGAGACACACAGAAACAGAGAGAGAGTGACGGAGAGAAACAAAGAGAGACAGCCTCCCTCGTCACACACACACACACACACACACACGCCGGTGACCTTCAAGATATTGACAAGGGCTATCGACCGACACCAAGTGCTCGTTATGACGACGCCGGGGACTTGGAGAAAAAAACAACTTTATAATAAAAAATAAAAAAAAAAAAAAAAAATAACCGGCCCACACGCCTTCAGCTTGTCAATAACAGGAAACACCGGTGAGACATGGCGACTGGCTGACTGACGGGCGTGCGGTGTGTCAGTTGCATTGCAGGATGTCAGTTTCATGATGGTCTTGCACGATTAATGAGAACGTATTTTACTCAGTACTGAAGACAGTTCGTCTTTCACTGAACCAAGAGTAAAAAGGAAACTAAAGGAGGAGAAGTAAAATATAGGTTAGGTGGAAGAGAGAGTATTGCAAATACCCATATGTGTAAGCCACTGCACTCACATGGTGCAGGAATTATAATTTTATGTCGTTACACTTTAAAATATTTCAATTATGAAAGAAAGGAAAGAACTGACAAGCAAAGAAAAATCAGTAAAGACAGACAAAGACTGATACTGAGAAGTAAAGATGAACAGTTAAAGTTTAAAGACAGACTATGATAAGCCGTGACTGACATGGAACTGAACGATTCAAAGAGACGACGAGCCATTGACGTTGATGTGTGTGTGTGTGTGTGTGTGTGTGTGTGTGTGTGTGTGTGTGTGTGTGTGTGTGTGTGTGTGTGTGTGCGCGTGCGTTTGTGCGTGTGTGTCTCTGTTTGTCTCTGTGTATATCTGGGTATGTGTGTGTGCGTATGTGGGAGTGTATGCGTAAGTGTTCACAGTGTGCGCACACTGACGTGTTGGTGGGCGGGTACACACGAGCGCGCGTGTGTGGAGTGAGTGAGTGAGTGAGTGAGTGAGTGAGTGAGTGAGTGTGTGTGTGTGTGTGTGTGTGTGTGTGTGTGAAAATGTGTTCCAAAGAACTCAACGAAGCATACACACAACAAAAAAAACAAAAAAAGAGAAGAGAAAGAAGAAGTCGTGTCGAGGTGGCACCCATGTGCCGTTGACCCAAGGGATCAACTGGCCGACAAAGCCCACAAAACGGCACACAGGGACCTCCTCGAAGCCCCCTCACACACACCCCTAAAATGGACTGAGCAGCCAGGCGAACGGTCTATTTGCCATGCTAATAGCCCCCCCGACCCCACGCGGGACCCCCCGGCGGCCAAGACTTAAGCCCCCAGTAAACACTGAGCAACCCGCCCACCCGTATACCTTACCTATCCACCTACCCACCCCCACCCCAACCCTCTTGTATTGATACAGTCAATCTACATTCATTTCTCGCACCTGTTGCTGGCTCGGACAGTACAAAATTAATTATGTCAATTCTGGGCCAGAACAGAAAGAAAACAAGTGAAAGATAAGCCTCCAGAGGGGGTCCCGTTTTTGAGAGAGAGAGAGAGAGAGAGAGAGAGAGAGAGACATATATATATATATATATATATATATATACAGAGAGAGAGATACAGAGAGAAAGAGAGAGATACAAAGAGAGAGAGAGAGAGAGGGGGGGGGGACGACCCCATTTTTACGAAGAAGAACGGAACACATAAGGGTTATTTTCATCCTGCCCTAATAGAAAGAAAAATATAATAAACACCCAATACAAAAGACATAACATTACAATGAAAACTTAAAAACCAGCCAAACAAACAAACAAAAACACAGCAACACAGAACCTTTGCATTAATATTATTTACAACAGAGGCTTAAAAGAGAGAGAGAGAGAGAGAGAGAGAGAGAGAGAGAGAGAGAGAGAGAGATGAACGGAAATCTTGTTTATACTAAAAACATACTTGCAGAATCATTGTCTCTAAAACTTAGTATCACACGACTGTCCTTCTAATACATCCTCTTTCTCTCTTTAGTCCCCACTATACCCCTGACAAAGGAAAAAGGTCTCGCCACTATCTTTCCACACCTGTAAGCAATCACAGTTTTGATCTGGTGAAAGAATTATTGGACAACATTTTCATTCCGCCGTGTGATTTATTTTAGATATAATTTAACAGGACCAGGGGAAGGAGGAGGGGAAGGAGGAGGAGAAGGGGGGTAGTGGGTAGGGTGAAGAGGTTATAAAAGGCAGGACATCCGGAACGATTTCACTAGCCAGCCGATTTTTTTCCCCTAAAATATACGCTTTCGATATATCAAAGTAAGCTAAAAATGCGGAGTTAAGTTGTCTGCATCCTGCACAAAACCAGAAATAAAATTTTAAAAAAAGAAAAGAAAAAAAAGGGAGGGGCGACGGGGTGTTTCAATGACTTGTCAACGACAGACAGTAGCAGGATTCTTTTTTCTAACCCCCCCCCCCCCCCCCCCCCCCCCCCCCCCCCCAGTTAAATTTCAAACTGTAAAGAAAAAGAAAAGAAAAAAAAGAAGAAAAAAAAAAAAGATGGGGATACGTTTTTTGTGGTTTCCATCACAACGCGGACTATGTCGTGTCCTTAAAACGGCAGACAGTGTTTTCTGCATTTTTGCTAAAGCTATACATAGTGACAAAAATTGTAAATTACTAGCTAAAATGGGGGGTTGAAAGCGGGCCGGGGAGATCACGGATTTCCGATAGCGCAGTGGGCGGAGATGGAGAACAGATTGCGACAGAAACTTTTTTTTTCTGTCTTCCCCACCTAGAATCATCCCATCTCTTCGTTGTTGTTTTTTTCTCTCTCTTTTCGTTTTTCTTCTCCTCTACCGTTTCTTTCATACAGAAGGGGTCTCTCCTCTCGTGACCCTATCTCCAAAAATGGGATAACGAAGGAAAATACCTCACTCGCAGCTCGCTGACACACGAATGATGGAGATCTCAACAATCTTTACTTTAAATTCTAGGTATTATAAACGGAGCATATTCTTTGCGAGATAAAATTGTTACTGTGAGAGGGCAAGGGTTGTGGAAGAGATTTTTGCCACTTTTTTTTCCATACTTCCCGACTAAGCTCAAAACTCAATTTATAGTCGGTTTGAAGTGCACGCTCGTGTATGTGAGGAGAGCGAAGAGAAAGGATATCCTGCCAAGTCCCAAGAGGGGGAAAAAAAAGAAGAAAGTTACAACAGTTTGACCGAACATTTAATGTCTGGAAGGTTTAATTCAACGCAGAAAGCCTGACAATACCGCAAACGGCTGCTTAACGTGACATGGCAAAACGGCTCAGCAACACGTACGGTACAAAAACAGGTATATAACACAGGGCTATTCAATATGACGTGCTGTTAACATAGTTTCAGTTACACTGAACATTGCATGCAAACGGCTATATATATATACGGCATACAAATGGATACAGAACGTGGTTACACACTTTGTGATTTTACATCCCTCTCTTGGAAAGAGCAACACAACATTACACACACACACACACACAAAGGACTAAATATACAACATGCCACACAAACAGCCAACACACTAAACACTGAGTCCCCCCACACCACAGAAAGCACCACCACTGACTACTGACTCACCCAAAAGGTAGAACACCTGGTCCAGTGACACCTGCTGACGCAGACTCCTCAGCACAGAGCACAGGTTCGAATCCCTGTCGGCCTCGGAGCTGGAGCTGGGCAGGTGGTCGGCAGTGCTCTGGTCGTAGACCACCACCCGCCCGTAGCCTCCTCTCTGAAGGCGGCCCCGCTTCTCCTCATCCACCACGATGTTCTCCAGGGCCACGAAGCCTCCGGACCGACGCTTGAGGATGGGCGGGCAGTGCACGTTGACGGCGCCCAGGATGTGGCCCGTGTTGTAGGCCATGAAGGGCCGGCAATCCACCACCAGAGTTGGACCCGCCACGCCGCTGTTGTCGTCGTTGTCGTTGTTGTGGCCACAGTTCTGGCCGGACAGAAATGTGGCCAGAGTGTCTGTGCTCACCCCTTCCACTGTTGCGCTTCCTTCCATGGTGTGTGGCTTCCTTGCTTTGATGTTGGTCTTCTTGTTATTATTCTTGTCTGTGAACGTTCGTCAGCCGTTGAGTTCTTTGGTTTCAATCCAGAAGAAAAATATAATGTAAAACCAAATGAAATAAAGCACGATGATTTTGTTGAAGCGAACGCAAAGGCACAAAGAGGTGAGATGAAGTAACACAGCTAACGTTGCACCTTCTTGCTCCACTACCCAACTATTTATACTTCCACTGTTGGTTCGGTTCGTTTCACTCCACCACGATTCTTTTCTGGAGTGTGTGTGTTTGTGTTGTATGAACAGCAACGCGCGTTCGTGGTTGTTAGAAAACACTACTATCACGCTCAGCACGTGGGCACCTCGTTTTATAGCTCACAGTTTGTGAATGAAACTACGTCACACCACTACGTTTCCGCCCGCCGCGCGGCACAAAGCTCTTCAGTTCCCGGCTGCTGATTGGACAAGCTATATTTGGGCATTGCTAACGCATCCCACACTTCGCGATAAGATTTAGTTCTAAATGTTTCTAGATCGTTTTTACGAACTGACCGGCACAAAGAAACACGTTCTCGTTGTCAGACTTTTTCGAGTATAAAGAAAACAATAAAAGCCTTTCTAGAAGGAATCAATGGGAAAACTATCCAGTTTAGCTCTGTGTGTGTGTGTTTTTTTGTTTTGTTTTTTAATGCTGTAGGTGCAATTCATGGCGCAAGAAAATGACGTAGCCATGTATGGGAAATCCTCACGTCACAAGGCTGCGAGGGAGCGAAGGGAAAATTTCCGCCTCGCTGTGTGTGTGTGTGTGTGTGTGTGTGTGGATGATGACACTGACACAAAATGAAATGTCAATAAAGAAAAAACCGGTTTCCCAGCGAGCGAGCGAGAGAGAGAGAGAGAGAGAGAGAGAGAGAGAGCCGCCGAGAAGGCACGCCCTGTATGAACACTTGTGTTGGCTCACATGACAAGAAATTAAAGACGACACCCTACCCCTCCTTCCCCCACCTCCCTACTACCCCCCCCCCCCCACCCCCCAACCCCACCCCCTACCTCCTCCTCAATCCTTTCTCACTCCACCTTCGCTCTTTTGTCACTGTGTGTGACACTACTGGCCCTTTTTATTTCTTCCCCTGAAACGGCGATGACATCAGATTCGGTTCTCAGTCTGGTTGGCTTTGTTGTGTTTGGACGTTCCCGTTTCAATTCTGAATGTGTGTGTGTGGGTGGGTGGGCTCTGTGTGTGTGTCAGTGTGTGTGTGTGTGTGTGTGTGTGTGTGTGTGTGTGTGTGTGTGTGTGTGTGTGTGTGTGTGTATGAGAGAGAGAGAGACAGAGAGAGAGACAGAGAGAGAGAGCATATTACTGTTGCACGAGTGTGACCGGAGTGTGAGTGTGTGTGTGTGTGTGTGTGTGTGTTGTGGAGAGTCAGTACTATGACTTTCAAGTTGGCAGACCAACAGATGTGCATTATTCAGTCATGGTGACTTATAGTCATTGACAAATTTTGTCATTGACAAACACCACCCACAATTATGCTTTGTTAAAAAAATCAGTCCATGTTCAGGCTCGTGAACAACAATTGACAGCTTGTCTCTTCAGCCGAACGCGGATTCATACATACATGAACTCAGGAAGCCAGTTATCTAAATTAACAGACTACTGTAGGCCTACAATACAGTGAGGCCACTATATGATTATGTCAGTATGTCCGTCGCTGCCGGAAAATGACACTAGTGACGCAGTAGCAGCTGCATGGTGGTAGTCTTTAGCGTCTGGTCCAGGTCAGATTTCAAGTTGACAGTGACTCGCAACACAATGACTGCCACTGAGAAACATAGACACAGGCTGCATGGTTCGTCGTAGGGTGCCACCCACGCTTCAGTTCATGATGCAAGCCCCTAGTCACATGTCAGTTGCACCTTAATTCGTCACGTGATGAAGGGTGATAGTCATACTGGCAAACTGACTGGGCGTGACTGACGTCGCTCGCTGAGAGATCGTATCAGGTGCTGTCAATGACTGAGTTCAGAATTGGAGCGTGGCACACAGACACACGTATTGGAAGTGGGGCTGCTCCGGTCAATCCTTTCTTCGGTGTGTGTGTGTGTGTGTGTGTGTGTGTGTGTGTGTGTTTGTGTGTGTGTGTGTGTGTGTGTGTGTGTGTGTGTGTGTGTGTGTGTGTGTGTGTGTGTGTGTGTGTCTATTTGTGTCTCTGTGTGTCTGTGTGTATCTGTGTATGTCTGTGTGTGTTGTACCAGTCGTTAATTCTGAAGTGTTACAGTGCGTTGTTTTTGTTGTTGTTTTTCATAGATATTTTTGTTGTGGGTTATGTGTTTTTTCATTTTGGGTTTTTTTTTTGTTTTTTTTTAAGGTCTGTCTGTCTGTCGGCAAGCGTGCGCGCCGCGCGCGCGCCTGTGTGTGTGTGTATAGCAGTGTTCTTTTGTTCAGTGTTATCTGAAACTCTCCACCATGCTAAAAAAAAAACTGAGGAGGTGGGGTTTAAAGCTAATAAAATCTTGAATCATGTGTGCGAGCATGCGTTCGTAGGACTGAACTATACGTACACGCGAGCTAAACGAGTGCAGTGTGTGTGTGTGATCAGTCACCATGAAACACAGCCAGACGATAATGTCACACTGAGTGCATGAAGTCATCCATCTCAACAGTCAGTCTTTGGTCAGCACCGGCGAAGGAACTTCGGTATTTTGGACCATCGCTGTGACTGTCTAAACATTATAGCTGTAGTGTTGAGTGAGGTCGTTTAGACCTCAGTACTGGCGAAAAACAAACCACAAAAGACACACACACACACACACACACACACACACACACACACACACAAAGTGCCCAACGGTCAAGTTGTTCAGAGCGTATTGGGTCTCGGTTCTGTGAAGGTCGCGCGGCGTCGTTCGATTGGGGGTGTGTCCTAGTATAGCTGATACTTTTCAAATAGAGCTCCAGGCGGCCCACACCCACCCACCCTCTGTTAACTGATTCAACACACAGCAGAAAGTTCTGGAACTGGTCAGTTGTCGTGCGTGGGTTCCGTCTGAACTGACTGTGTTATTTCATATGTACGGTTGTTATGACGTACAGTTCTGGAAGGAAGTCGTTTTTCGGCAGCCGTATCTTTTTCCTCCTCCTCCTCCTTCTTCTTCTTCTTCTTTCTTTCTTTCTTTCTTTCCCCTTTTTAAATACTTCCGTGAGCATGGGAGGCCAAAACTTAATTGACATCATGCAAGATTTATTCTCTTGTTTTCCTTATCTTAGCGTGTTCTCGTTCCTTTGAACCTCCCACCCCACCCCCACCACCTCCCTCCTCTGTGTGTGTGTTTCTCTCTCTGTCTCTCTGTCTCTGTCTCTCTCTCCCTCTCTCTCCCTATTTCTCTCTCTCTGTCCTTCAACACACACACACACACACACACACACACACACACACACACACACACACCACACCACACCACAGAGAGAGAGAGAGAGAGAGAGAGAGAGAGAGAGAGAGAGAGACGGATGCAAACGTTATATACTTTCAGTCTGCCACAACACAAAAACAAATTGAGACTTGCATTAAATCTATTCAATCGTTTGTGTCTCTACTTTGCCACACACACAGCCAACACACTAAACAGTGCCCCACCCCCCACCCAACCCCCATACCCCTCTAACTTGATCGTGATGATGATGATGATGATAACGAAGACTATGATGATGATGATAATGATGATTATGTTTGTTCTTCACGTGTCGTCTCATGTGAATTCCACCTAAAAGTCGTCCAAACGAGTGATGACATGCTTTCGATCATTACTTCTTGGGAAAAAGAGGAAGTTTAAGAAGAAGAGGAGGAGGAGGAGGAGGAGGAAGAGGAGGAGGAAGAGAAGAAAGAGGAGGAGGAAAATAAAGATGCACGACTGATGCTCTTATTTTGCATACTGAAAATTATTTGTCATTATTATACTTATCGATACGTATCACTTATGGCCAAAAGAAAATATCTGTTGATGGTATACAGTTATTGTAAAAAAAAAAATATAAAAAAAATAAAATAAAAAATAAAAAAAATATTTTCTTTTCTTTTTTCCCTTTATTTTTGTCGTATTTGGTCGCAGATTTGTGGGTTTTTTTCTTCTTTAATTTTTTTGTTTGTTTTTGTTTTGTGTTAAAAAAAAAAAAAAAAAAGATGTTAATCGCGTGCCTGTGTGCATAAAAAAAAAAAAAAAAAAAAAAAAAAAAAAAACAATTCGTGAAGGAAATGAGCAGATCAGCCGCCCACAGGCCCAGGAGAATTTATGTTTCTGCGTTCCGGATTTATTGGTTGCAGCAGTCAGCTGCAAGATTTATGGAGCTTCGTTAAAGATGGGGGCGGCAATGGCGGGGATAGGGGATGAGGGCTTTGGGGGGAGGAGGGGGGGAGGGGGGAGGGGGGCGGGTGGAGACTGGAGATTGTAGGCGAGACATCGGACTCGCACTCTGTCATCCACGTGTACGCGTGTACGTGCACGCATGCAAACATGTACAAACATGTGCATAATTCGGACATATAATACATACACAGAGTCAGACAGACAGACACACCGAAACGTAGACAGACAGACAGACAGACAGACACACACACACACACACACACACACACACACACACACACACACACACACACACAAATGTATATGGTGCATGAAGTTCAGTACGTGAGCGTACCCGCATGAAACTCTCTCTTTGTATCTGTCTCCCCCAGTCTCTCTGTCTGTCTGTCGTTTTAAATCAGAAATAATTTATGTAAATTGTCAATCATTGCTGTGTTTCATCATACCACACCTCTAGATGTGTTAACCTCTGTTGATATGGGTCAAACGCCTAATCAATAAATATGTCAAGACTCAAGACTGTCTGTCTGTCTGTCTGTCTGTATCTCTCTCCAGCTCTCTGTGTGTGTGTGTGTGTGTGTGTGTGTGTGTGTGTGTGTGTGTGTGTGTGTGTGTGTGCGCGCGTGTGTGTGTGTGTGTGTGATATGTAAACTTTATTCGTTTCTTGATTTCGACAGAGCGTGTTTATGTTTGTATATGTTCAGTGACTAGGAAACGTTGACCACGCGATGACTTGGCCAGTTTCTGTTCCTTAGCCTTTGGTCAGCACGAGAGAGAGAGAGAGAGAGAGAGAGAGAGAGAGAGAGAGACCTATTGACCTTAGCACTGAAAACCGGACTCTACGGCGCCACCCCCACCCCCATCCCCCCTTCCCCCACCCTGCCCCCACTGTCACAGAAACACGCAGAAAGTTACGGGACCGGCTGTTTTAAGCGTGGATTCAGTTTGAAGTGTGTAATGTTTCAGCGCCATGGGAGGTTTGAAATCGTTATAGAAATGTATTCTTCTTCTTCTCGTTGTTATCATTCTTGTTGTTGTCGTTGTTGTAGTTGTAGATGTCATTAGTAGTAGACGTAGCAGTAGTAGTAGTAGTAGAAGTTGTACAGATTATTGGTACAGTTGTCAGTTCTGGAAGGCTTTCTTCAAGACAGACTCTTATTGATTGCTTTATTGTTGTTGGTTTTGTTGTTGTTTTGTTGTTATTGTTTTTGGCACTATAGACCTTGAGTGGTGGTCTGGGGACTTAATTGTCTCTTGGATGAGACAGTAAACCACCGATGTCCTTATGTTCAGCGTGTATTCACTGCGTGCACGTAAAAAGAACCAACGGCAACGAGTCTTAGTTGTTCGTTGCAAAAATCATGTGGGCAAATCCATGTTGATAGTTGAATTACACTCAGTCGCAGACAGGAGAAGAAGTAGAAGGAGAAGAAAGAAAGAAAGAAAGGTGTTGAATCTGATACGACCCGCTCTTCTTTGGAAGAGCAGCCCGAATTTCAAAGAGATAAATCTGTTGTGACAGGAAAATAGTACAGTACAGTAAGTATAGCACAGTACAGTAGAGTATGATACGATACGATACGATACAATACGATACGATATAACAGAATAAAATCATAATACCACGACACAATTCAACACAGAGTTAAATACAGCACAACCCCGTACAAAATATCCACACGATACAA
>NC_134894.1:28459248-28461748 GCF_041734735.1 Babylonia areolata | reverse complement strand
AAGCGGAAGGCTCTTATACTGAAGAGGTGAATGTTGACAAAGAATACCACAATTCTGACGACGACTAAGCGCGTTAGGTTACGCTGCTGGTCAGGCATCTGCTTGGCAGATGTGGTGTAGCATATATGGATTTGTCCGAACGCAGTGACGCCTCCTTGAGCTACTGAAACTGAAACTGACGACGGAAGCTAAAGGTTGGGTCATTGAGACACCCACTGGACATCCTTAGGGGTCTGTGTAGAAGAGAAGAGAGGACTGGCCGTACTGAGTGAGTTAAACCCACCAACAACACCTCCACATTACAAGTGAAGAGACAAACACTACAGCAAATCTGCCGTGACGGAGGGTGGGGCAAAACCAGCTGTGGGCTGTTTTGTTCTTTACAGGCGTTAAGCAGAATTCTGCTGAACTAAGATGTAATTAAGCCTACTTTTTGTTGTTGTCGTTATTGTTGTTGAAAACACGACTGTGTGTTCGTGAGTGCGTGCACGTTTGTGTTCTTTGGTGGTGGTGATGATGATGTCCTATGTCCTCTATGTCCTGGCATAGGACATCATCATACTGAAGAGGACATAGAGGAAAACCTGACAAGAAACAACAGCAAGAAAGCCTACCAAGTTGTGAAAGAACTTACCAACACAAGGCAAGGTAGAACTATGTCCAACATCCAGACCAAGGATGGAAAATGTCTAACAGAAGAACAAGACATCCTAAAGCGATGGACAGAATACTGCTCAGAGCTATACAACATACAGACCACAGGTGATCCAGCAATACTGAATGTCCCACCAGCCACTGATAACAGTAATCACCCCATACTCCGTGAAGAAATAGAGGCAGCAATAGCATCGCTGAAAAAAGGGAAATCGGCAGGAGTGGACAACATCCCATCAGAACTGGTCCAAGCAGGGGGTGAAGTTATGATAGATGTGCTACTGAAAATCTGCAACAAGATCTGGCAAACAGGGGAATGGCCCACACCGTGGACACAATCACTGATCATCACCCTTCCCAAAAAGGGCAATCTCCAGCAGTATCAAAACTACCGCACCATCAGCCTGATTAGTCATCCCAGCAAAGTCATGTTGAAAATCCTGCTTAACAGACTGAAACCACAAGCAGAAAACATCATTGCTGAAGAACAGGCAGGTTTCAGACCAGGAAGGAGCACAACTGAACAAATCTTCAACTTGAGGTTGCTATGTGAGAGGTACCACCAACACCAACAAGACCTCTACCATGTCTTCATTGATTTTAAGAAGGCATTTGACAGGGTCTGGCATGCAGCTTTGTGGGCTACCATGAATCTGTACAACATCAACGCCAACCTGATCAGACTGATACAGCACCTCTATGACAAAGCCACCAGCGCCGTCTACCTCAACAATAGCATCGGGGACTGGTTCAGAACCACAGTCGGAGTGAGACAAGGCTGCCTACTCTCCCCAACACTCTTCAACATCTTCTTAGAAAGAATAATGACTGACGCACTGGAAGAGCATGTAGGAACAGTCAGCATAGGCGGCAGAACAATCACAAATCTACGTTTTGCCGACGACATTGATGGACTGGCTGGAAAAGAAGAAGAACTGGCAAGCCTGGTCAAACATCTAGACAAAGCCTCCACATCGTATGGAATGCAAATCAGTGCGGAGAAAACCAAACTGATGACTAACAACACCAACGGCATCAGCATTGACATCAAAGTCAACGACGAAAAGCTTAAAACAGTCCACAGCTTCAAATATCTGGGAGCAATCGTGTCAGATGAAGGATCTAAACCAGAAGTACTCTCGAGAATTGCCCAAACAACAACGGCACTCAACAAGCTGAACACCATCTGGAACAACAAAAACATCGCTCTCAGCTCAAAAATCAGACTGATGCGTTCCCTGGTTATATCAATATTGCTCTACGCCTGCGAGACTTGGACCCTGACTGCAGACATCGAGAGAAGAATCCAAGCTGTCGAGATGAGATGCTTTCGTAGACTACTTGGCATCTCCTACAGAGACCACATCACTAACACGGAAGTGAAGAACAGAATCCAGCAAAGTATTGGACCCTACGAAGACCTTCTGTCCATAGTGAAAAAACGCAAACTTAGATGGTATGGACACATCTCCCGATCATCTGGTCTTGCCAAAACGTTCCTGCAAGGCACCGTACAAGGAGGCAGAAGGAGAGGACGGCAGAAGAAGAGATGGGAAGACAACATCCGGGGGTGGACAGGCTTGACGCTCGGTGACGCCCTGAGGAAATCAGAAAACCGTGAAGAGTGGAGAGGAGTGGTGGCCAGGTCAGCAGCGGTGCCCCAACGGTCTGAACCCAGACTACGGGAGAGGTGAAGGTGAAGGTGAAGGTATGATGATGATGATGATGATAATGATGATGATGTGTGTGTGTGTGTGTGTGTGTGTGTGTGTGTGTGTGTGTGTGTGTGTGTGTGTGAACGTGACGATATGTCCAAACTGAACGTGGCTTGCCACTACCGTGTTCT
>NC_134894.1:28444248-28454248 GCF_041734735.1 Babylonia areolata | reverse complement strand
TTTGCATAGTTCTTCTTTCTCGTCTTTATTCAGGACCCACAACTCCCACGTTTATTCCTCCAGAATGCGTGGAATTAGATTCTTTCACTTGTTGACTGTTTCAGCTTCGTCACTGAATCAGGCAACCGTACTCCGTTTTCGGGATTTGCCTTCGTTAATGTTTTCCGCGCCCAAACCCACGAACGCTGATACAGAGCAGTGGATACTTAACGTGCGTACGCTTTGTCAAGATTAGCTGCATATTTAACCCCGTTTCTGGGGAGGGAAAAACATAAGGAAGAGGTGTTTCAAGTTCGTAAAACATTATCTAGAATGAGCAGCCCCAAACTGAGAAAATGGTATGGAGATACACTTACTCTATATCATATTACGCGTGAATTTTCAGTCTTCCAGAAAGGTTAAGCACAAGGGAGCATGAAACAACTAGATGGTGTTCATATGTGGTCTTTTATATATCTATTTTTTCTGAATGTGTGTGTGTGTGTGTGTGTGTGTGTGTGTGTGTGTGTGTGTGTGTGTGTGTGTGTGTGTGTGTGTGTGTGTGTGTGTGTGTGTGTGTGTGTGTGTGTGTGTGTGTGTGTGTGTGTGTGTGTGTGTGACACTCGGGAGATCGAACTAAAAGCTTCGCCGCTAACGTTACAGACGCTCAAACATCGCAAGGACTTCGAAGAGTCTGTTCGTAAGTTAGACACTGAGCAGCAACGTTAATCTTTATCTTTGCTATCACGTCCGTGAAGCAGGAACGTTTTGTTGCAAATGTTGTTATGATGATGAAATGAAAAGGACGACGACGATGATGGCAAATTAATACTTGGAGGAGAACAGCATGATAGCTGGTGAGTGATGATGATGATAATGATGATGACGATGATGATGGTGATGATGATGATGACGACGACGATTATGACAAATTAATACTTGGAGGAGAACAGCATAATAGCTGGTGAGTGATGATGATGATGATGATGACGACGACGACGATTATGGCAAATTAATACTTGGAGGAGAACAGCATGATAGCTGGTGAGTGATGATGATGATGATGATGATGATGATGATGACGACGACGACGACGACGATTATGGCAAATTAATACTTGGAGGAGAACAGCATAATAGCTGGTGAGTGATGATGATGGTAATGATGATGACGATGATGATGATGATGACGACGACGATTATGACAAATTAATACTTGGAGGAGAACAGCATGATAGCTGGTGAGTGATGATGATGATAATGATGATGATGATGATGATGACGACGACGACGATTATGGCAAATTAATACTTGGAGGAGAACAGCATAATAGCTGGTGAGTGATGATGATGATAATGATGATGACGATGATGATAGTGATGATGATGATGACGACGACGATTATGACAAATTATTACTTGGAGGAGAACAGCATGATAGCTGGTGAGTGATGATGATGATGATGATGATGACGACGACGACAACGATGATGTCTTTAACCCCTTGACAGCAGCTGACAACTATGCCCGTCGGTGAAGGATCCACTCTGTTTACGCATATCCAGATTCAAACACTCCACTGTTGGAGGCCGTTCTTTCTCTGTCTCTGGACCCCGCATTTGGAATGAACTTCCTCTTTTGCTTCCGTCAGGTCTCCGCACTGTACTCAGCTCTCTCAAGTCTGGCCTTAAAACCCACCTCTTTCTATGATAGCCTCCCTCTCCTGCCTCTTCCTTGTCTTCAGTTTCTTCTTCAGTTTTAGAGTTATGCGCGCGTGTGAATGACTGGTTAGAAAGCGCTTTGATTTGTCTCTGCACAAGATTCAGCGCTATATAAATACTATCATTATGATGATGATGATTATTATTATTATGGTCATCATCATCATCATTATTATTATTATTATTATTATTATGGTCATCATCATCATCATCATCATTATTATTATTATTATTATTATTATTATTATTATTATTATTATTATTATCATTATTATTATTATTAAAACAGAGCTTACTACAGGTCAGGAATTCTTCATCTGGACTTCTTCCTCCTCTCGGGATTGCCTTACTTTTTTTTCTTTCTTTCTTTTTTTTTTTTTTTTTTTTTTTTTTTTTTTTTTTTTTGATGGGGGGGCCCGGGTAGGGGGGGGGAGGGGGGGTTGTTCAACAAAAACAAAAAAACCCATTGACTGCCAGGAAAAAAAAAATGATAACGGGTAAAATGAGGAGTGTTTCAAGTCATACATCAATATCTAGAGCAGTATCACTGAGTATCAGTAGCTCAAGGAGGCGTCACCGCGTTCGGACAAATCCATATACGCTACACCATGTCTGCCAAGCAAGCAGATGCCCGACCAGCAGCAGTAACCCAACGTGCTTAGTCAGGCCTTGAGAAAAAAAAAAGAGAAAAAAAAGAAGAGGTAAATGAATATCTTTAATATATATATATATATATATATATATATATATATATAAATATAAAGATAATAATAATAATAATAATAATAATGATGATGATGATGATGATGATAAATAATGAAAATAAGAAGAAGAAAAAAGACAATAATAATAATAAATAATATCCAGAACTATCAAAAAACAACAAAAACAACAAAACAAAACAAAACAAAATACTACGAGAAAAATGGTCTGGAGATAACGCTACTCCGGGTCAAAATGTGGTAATTTTTTCAGCTCCTTCCATCGATAATTATAATTTCCCTTCTTTTGATGACGCCATCGGTGACGTCACTATTGACGTACGTGCTACGTCCGAGTTCAGTCAATGACGCCACACTTGAAAAGTACACAGGAAGTAGTTCTTGCACTTCAGTTTCATGCCACACTGACCTCATTTCACCGAGTTTCAGCAGTCAACGGGTTAAAAAGAACAACCGCAATAAGACGAGCAGTAGCCTGGTGGTTAAAGCGTTGGACTTTCAATCTGAGGGTCCCGGTTTCGAATCTCGGTAACGGCGCCTGGTGGGTAAAGGGTGGGGATTTTTACCGATCTAACGGGTCAACATGATAATGTGCAGACATGCTTGTGCCTGAACCCCTCTTCATGTGTATACGTAAGCAGAAGATAAAATACGCACGTTAAAGATCCTGTGATCCATGTCAGCGTTCGGTGGGTTATGGAAACAAGAACATACCAAGAATGAAAACGGAGTATGGCTGCCTACACGGCGGGGCAAAAACGGTCATACACGTAAAAACCCACTCGTGTACATATCAGTGAACATTAGAGTTGCAGCCCACGAACAAAGAAGAAGAAGAATACGAGTAAACACCAACAAACAATCAAGCTAACAAACGAACAAACAAAACAGACAAACAAACAAACAAACAAGCCAAACAGAACAAAGACCGAATGATGCTTTGAGAACGACAACAAGGACAACAACAGCAACACCGGAAGTGGACAATGACGTCACTGAGGACACAGGAAACACAGACAGACAGACTGACGACGACAGCGGACAGCCAAAGACGTGGGAAGTGACATCAGAGTTGTGGGTGAGTAGCCATGGTAACCGATTCTGGCACTGTTCCCGTAGAGAAACGGAAAAAGAGACAACACAAAAAGTAGGTGAAGGAGAGGAGGAGGGAACTGGGAGGGGGAGGGCGGTCGTGTGTGTGTGTGTGTGTGTGTGTGTGTGTAGAGTGTGTGTGGGTGTGGGTGTGTGTATGTGCGCCTGTCCCCTCTAATTCACTCAGTTTCACTGGAAAAGAAGAAGAAGAAAAAGAAGAAGAAAAATCCCACAGGGAACTTGACATGACGAAGACCAGAACTGGTGTCCAGACAAGGTGTTTGTTTGATGTGTACAAGAAGAAGAGGTGGAAGAGGGAGGGGAGGAAAAGAAGAGGAAGAAGAAGGGGGAGGAGGAGGAGAAGAAGGAGGAGGAGGAGGAGGAGTAGGGGTAGGAGGAGGAGGAGGAGGAAGAACAAGAACAAGAACATCAACAACAACAACAACAACATAAACACTTGTGCGGCAGCTGCAGCAGAAACAAAATACACACCACCACCATCCACCCACACATCACCACCATCCACCCACACACCACCACCATCCACCCACACACCACCACCATCCACCCACACATCCATCCACCCACACATCACCACCATCCACCCACACACCACCACCATCCACCCACACACCACCACCATCCACCCACACATCACCACCATCCACCCACACATCACCACCATCCACCCACACACCACCACCATCCACCCACACATCACCACCATTAAATCAACTACCCCCCACAACCACCTTTACCACCACATCTCACCCTCCATTCACTGCCACCACCACCTTTACCGCCACTTCTTACCTGTCAATCACTGCTATCATTACCATCATCATCATCACAACCACTACCACCACCATCACCCCTCACCCCCCCCCCCCCTCCCCATCATTGCTACCACCACCACCACCGCTGCTCACCCCTACCATCATTACCATCACCATAACCACCACCACCACCACCGCTGCTCACCCTTACCATCATTACCATCACCATAACCATAACCACCACCACCACCGCTGCTCACCCTTACCATCATTACCATCACCATAACCACCACCACCACTACCACCGCTGCTCACCCTTACCATCATTACCATCACCATAACCACCACCACCACTACCACCGCTGCTCACCCTTACCATCATTACCATCACCATAACCATAACCACCACCACCACCGCTGCTCACCCTTACCATCATTACCATCACCATAACCATCACCACCACCACCACCACCGCTGCTCACCCTTACCATCATTACCATCACCATAACCATAACCACCACCACCACCGCTGCTCACCCTTACCATCATTACCATCACCATCACCATAACCACCACCACCACCGCTGCTCACCCTTACCATCATTACCATCACCATAACCATAACCACCACCACCACCGCTGCTCACCCTTACCATCATTACCATCACCATCACCATAACCACCACCACCACCGCTGCTCACCCTTACCATCATTACCATAACCATAACCACCACCACCACCACCACCGCTGCTCACCCTTACCATCATTACCATCACTTAACCACCACCAACACCACCACCGCTGCTCACCCTTACCATCATTACCATAACCATAACCATAACCACCACCACCACCGCTGCTCACCCTTACCATCATTACCATCACCATAACCACCACCACCACCACCACCGCTGCTCACCCTTACCATCATTACCATAACCATAACCATAACCACCACCACCACCGCTGCTCACCCTTACCATCATTACCATCACCATCACCATAACCACCACCACCACCGCTGCTCACCCTTACCATCATTACCATAACCATAACCACCACCACCACCACCGCTGCTCACCGTTACCATCATTACCATAACCATAACCACCACCACCACCACCACCGCTGCTCACCCTTACCATCATTACCATCACCATAACCATAACCACCACCACCACCGCTGCTCACCCTTACCATCATTACCATCACCATAACCACCACCACCACCACCACCGCTGCTCACCCTTACCATCATTACCATCACCATAACCACCACCACCACCACCACCGCTGCTCACCCTTACCATCATTACCATCACCATAACCATAACCACCCACCACCACCGCTGCTCACCCTTACCATCATTACCATAACCATAACCATAACCACCACCACCACCGCTGCTCACCCTTACCATCATTACCATCACCATAACCACCACCACCACCACCACTGCTGCTCACCCTTACCATCATTACCATCACCATAACCACCACCACCACCACCGCTGCTCACCCTTAACATCATTACCATCACCATAACCACCACCACCACCGCTGGTCACCCCTACCATCATTACCATCACCATAACCATCACCACCACCACCACCGCTGCTCACCCTTACCATCATTACCATCACCATAACCATCACCACCACCACCACCGCTGCTCACCCTTACCATCATTACCATCACCATAACCACCACCACCACCACCGCTGCTCACCCCTACCATCATTACCATCACCATAACCATAACCACCACCACCACCACCGCTGCTCACCTTTACCATCATTACCATCACCATAACCACCACCACCACTACCACCGCTGCTCACCCTTACCATCATTACCATCACCATAACCACCACCACCACTACCACCGCTGCTCACCCTTACCATCATTACCATCACCATAACCATAACCACCACCACAACCACCGCTGCTCACCCTTACCATCATTACCATCACCATAACCACCACCACCACCACCGCTGCTCACCCTTACCATCATTACCATCACCATAACCATCACCACCACCACCACCGCTGCTCACCCTTACCATCATTACCATCACCATAACCACCACCACCACCACCACCGCTGCTCACCCCTACCATCATTACCATCACTATAACCATAACCACCACCACCACCACCGCTGCTCACCTTTACCATCATTACCATCACCATAACCACCACCACCACTACCACCGCTGCTCACCCTTACCATCATTACCATCACCATAACCACCACCACCACTACCACCGCTGCTCACCCTTACCATCATTACCATCACCATAACCATAACCACCACCACAACCACCGCTGCTCACCCTTACCATCATTACCATCACCATCACCATAACCACCACCACCACCGCTGCTCACCCTTACCATCATTACCATCACCATAACCATCACCACCACCACCACCGCTGCTCACTCTTACCATCATTACCATCACCATAACCACCACCACCACCACCACCGCTGCTCACCCTTACCATCATTACCATCACCATAACCATCACCACCACCACCACCGCTGCTCACCCTTACCATCATTACCATCACCATAACCATAACCACCACCACCACCGCTGCTCACCCTTACCATCATTACCATCATCATAACCATAACCACCACCACCACCACCGCTGCTCACCGTTACCATCATTACCATCACCATAACCACCACCACCACCACCACCACCGCTGCTCACCCTTACCATCATTACCATCACCATAACCATCACCACCACCACCACCACCGCTGCTCACCCTTACCATCATTACCATCACCATAACCATAACCACCACCACCACCGCTGCTCACCGTTACCATCATTACCATCACCATAACCACCACCACCACCACCGCTGCTCACCGTTACCATCATTACCATCACCATAACCACCACCACCACCGCTGCTCACCCTTACCATCATTACCATCACCATAACCATAACCACCACCACCACCACCGCTGCTCACCGTTACCATCATTACCATCACCATAACCACCACCACCACCACCACCACCGCTGCTCACCCTTACCATCATTACCATCACCATAACCATCACCACCACCACCACCACCGCTGCTCACCCTTACCATCATTACCATCACCATAACCATAACCACCACCACCACCGCTGCTCACCGTTACCATCATTACCATCACCATAACCACCACCACCACCACCGCTGCTCACCCTTACCATCATTACCATCACCATAACCACCACCACCACCGCTGCTCACCCTTACCATCATTACCATCACCATAACCATAACCACCACCACCACCACCGCTGCTCACCGTTACCATCATTACCATCACCATAACCACCACCACCACCGCTGCTCACCCTTACCATCATTACCATCACCATAACCATCACCACCACCACCACCACCGCTGCTCACCCTTACCATCATTACCATCACCATAACCATAACCACCACCACCACCGCTGCTCACCCTTACCATCATTACCATCACCATAACCACCACCACCACCGCTGCTCACCCTTACCATCATTACCATCACCATAACCATAACCACCACCACCACCGCTGCTCACCCTTACCATCATTACCATCACCATAACCATCACCACCACCACCACCGCTAAACCACCAACCCCACCACAACCACTCCTCACTCTCCCATCACTGCTTTCATGACCATCACCATCACCACCACCACCACCATCTTTCACCCTCTTTCCATCTGATGATTTTGGTGTGTTTTTCGTGATACCTGGTTCCCTTGGTGTTTATTTTTGACAATGGTGAATGTGATGTGCTTTGTTTTGCTGTGATTTGCACCTGTGTGATTTACTGTGATGGCGCCTGTGTCGATTTACATCAACAAAGTTTTGTTATGTCACCTGGTCCTACATATGTATATTTTAGGCAAGGTCGTGTGTAACTGTGTTGACTTTGACCATATTTTACGACGCTTAGTCTTAAATTTGTATATTTTATTGTAAAGCGTGGTGAGCCCCATCTGAGATGGGGGTACTGTGCTATATAAGCCTACATTTTATATTATTATTATTATTATTATTATTATTATTATTATCTAAACGTTTTATGTCTTTTATGTATACATGTTGAATAACTGTGATTTTCGTGTATTGTTTATGTGTTGTACACCACAAACGAATTTCTCCTTGTTGGGATGATACAGTATTCTGTATTTCAGGATGACGTTCTCTTTGGCCAGCTAGCTGCAAAGTGGGAAATGGAGATAAGGCTGATGACACAACACCTCACTTTATGATGGCTCAACGGTCAAGATTAAGGGGTTAAAGCGCTCAGTCCCTCTGCAAACTGTGCGGAAAGACATACAGGTGGCCACACTCACTGCCAAATCTGCGTGAGTTTTTTTTTTTTTTTTTTTACCCCGTTGTCCAGTTTCCATCGGGGGAAAAAAAATTCAGAACTGAAATAACCAAGTAGTCTACTCATCTGTCGGATTTTTTTTCTTTTCTTTCTTTCTTTCTTTCTTTTTTTTTCTTTTCTTTACGATACCGGCTGTTTCAGTCTCTCATTTCATTGATGATGTAGGAACGTCTGCATCACATCACTGATGATGGCGTTTTGAACACGTACGTGTTTGTTAGTGGAAGAATGGCTGAATTTATCATTTATCTTATGTAGGCCTATGTTAGGACAAAGAAAAATGGCAACTTATTTGACTGACCAAGTATTCAAAGTTGAATGGATTGGCCGATGATCTGTCAGAATTTCTCCTCTCCTCTCTGTTCCCCCTCCCCCACCACCTTACCCACCATTCTTCTAAATTTTCTTCTTCTTTTGTCCTTTGTGTTTCTCTTCTACCAGGCCGATTACTCTGGTTATAATAAATTTTATCTCATTTTAATATTGATATTAGCATTATTTTACTATACTATGTACTGTTTATTTGTTTTATTTCATTATTTCATTACTTACTGTTTATGAATGTTATTTGATACAAGTGATAATATGGTTCATCAGCCGTCATGATAAAAATGAAGTGCAACGTTGTGAGCACAGTATAAGCTTTAAGCTTGTTGATGCTCTTTTGTCATTCATTGCATTGTAATCATGTGAATTGTTATATAATTAAAGATTATTTAAACCAACTGGTAGGCCTATTAGACATGAGTCTTATTATGAAGCGTGATTTCTTTCTCTTCCCAAACTTGCTCCGTCAAAAACAAAGTCTCGTGTCCTATTGGCCTGAATGGAAAGTGGACAACTGTTTACTTCCGCTCAAACGAAGCAAGCTCTGAAAGTTGAAATTAAAAAGAAAATCTCAGTGGTAGCTTTTAATCTGATCCACGTGCACTTTCCCTTAGAGGCGATGTACAGACAACTGAACCACACAACAAGCATGACAAGCTATTTCATATATATTCCTTAACGCGCAATCATTTCACATATGAGGACGAAGATATATTAAGGACATCACAGGACGCCGCAACACAAAACCAGCGCGCCACTAACACACTGGCTTTGTTGTAGCGATAACCTCTTCTGGAGCGGATTGTATTGAGAGAGCAGCCCACACTATGTCTGAGTCATGCAATGCAAACATGAACTACAAAATGAATGTTGCAGCCAAGGAATAATGGCGATGTGGGTGGGTGGAGGTGGGTGGATGGGGTGGTATGGCGTGGTGTCATTTACATGCGTTC
>NC_134894.1:28434248-28436748 GCF_041734735.1 Babylonia areolata | reverse complement strand
TCGGTTTAGCGTCTCATCCGAATGACTAGCGTCCAGACCACCACTCAAGGTCTAGTGGAGGGGCAGAAAATATCGGCGGCTGAGCCGTGATTCGAACCAGCGCGCTCAGATTTTCTCGCTTCCTAGGCGGACGCGTTACCTCTAGGCCATCACTCCACACTGGAGTTGCTCGCGATATGCGATGCGCGATATGTATGTGGGTTTAGCATAGGTGGTGGGTGGGGTGAAAGGGTAGAGTAGGACGAGCAGGAAAGAGGTGAGTGGGGATGGAGAGTAAGACAAGGGGCCTGCTGTGGTTGGGTGTGTAAATGGTGGTACCCTTCTATTATCATTTGCGCACCTATCTTATCACACTAAAAAAAAAAAACACAAACAAAAATCAAACAAAAACCTGTCATTCACAAATGCAACACAACAACTCATACCTACACGAATATAAAGGCATCAACTCAACGCCTCACTAACCATCTTTCGATCAACCACGCTACCCATCAACCGCATGTGTTCGAGCCTATAACCTTTATTCATTTGTCCCAACGAAGGCATGCGTCCTACACATAATCAAACTAAAAAATCTATCACCAACGGTTAGCAGTGTTCTGTAATCGTCAACAGTAGTCAGCACTGCTCAGCTAATGGTCCGAGGACATTGTAGGGGGCACACACACACACACACACACACACACACACACACATACACACACAGTGTGTATGTGTGTGCATATGTGCGTGTGTATGTTGCGCATATGTGTGTATCTGTGTGTGCCTCTGTGTGTGCTTGCGTGCGTACATGCATGTTAGTGTGTGCGTGTGTCAGCGTGTGTGTGTGTGTGTGTGTGTGTGTGTGTGTGTGTGTGTGTGCTACAAAGACATGTTGATCAAGATCATACAACTATCAACGTACACATGGCAGGAATCACATAATTGTAAACACTAGAAACCGTACAATGTCTTGAAGAAAGAAAGGAAATAAACGAGAATCTTCATCATTTTGCAAAAAAAAAAGTTATGTTAAAAAACTTTAAAAAAACGAATACAATCAATTTTGACGAACTATTTTTCATTCAGAAATATATGATTTAATTAAGTCCAAGGCAAGCAAAGGAGACAAATGAATGGAAGCATGTTGATCTTTACACAGCCTCCACAACACACAATGGCTGACCACCCTCCAGAACTTCAGGTTCCTATCACCCTGGTTGTATTGACCAACAGCAAAGTAAGAGCTGTGTTATGAATGGTTTCTCCATTGCAATCATTTACAGCTTAGTCTTTTGTGAAGACGGGCGCAATAGCCGAGTGGTTAAAGCGTTGGACTGTCAATCTGAGGGTCCCGGGTTCGAATCACGGTGACGGCGCCTGGTGGGTAAAGGGTGGAGATTTTTACGATCTCCCAGGTCAACGTATGTGCAGACCTGCTAGTGCCTGAACCTCCTTCGTGTGTACATGCAAGCAGAAGATCAAATACGCACGTTAAAGATCCTGTAATCCATATCAGCGTTCGGTGGGTTATGGAAACAAGAACATACCCAGCATGCACACCCCTGAAAACGGAGTATGGCTGCCTACATGGCGGGGTAAAAACGGTCATACACGTAAAAGCCCACTCGTGTGCATACGAGTGAACGCAGAAGAAGAAGTCTTTTGTGAAGGACTCCGACTCTCAAACTAGGAGGCAAAATCCCACTAGCTCTTAGTGCTGCAGCCTTGGGAGCTAGTTGGCCTTTGAGAACCACCCCAAAAACCGACTGTCCTAAAACCCTCTTGGCCGAGAGAGTGGGGATGCAACTTGGGCAAGACACTCTCCACTATAATCAAATTCTAGCCCAGATATCTAGTCGGGACAGCAGTTGCCTCCTCTGCTGTTCTGGTGGTCACAGACAGTCGGACATTACTGGCATTACTAACATACACTTGACCATGAAGACCAAGGAGTCTTGCTTCCAGCTCTCTCCATTTCCTGCGTGGGTGGCGCTTCTGCCCAGTTCGCCATGACCAGCGTGTCTTCTGTGCTGCTGTGTGTGTGTGTGTTGTGCGTCTTTGAGCCGCCGGATGAAGTACCACAGGGTGGGATAGATACCTCACTTGAACGCCCGCGTTTAGCGTCCGATGGTACACTGCAAAACAACAACAACAAAACCAGACTATATCCTGCATATCTCAACATCCCCCACCCCCACAGACACTGGTAGAGTCACTGATTTTAAAATAAAGCACATTGTCAGAAAGCTTGACGTTTTGATCTGTACACATACGTTTCATATTATGGCTAAGGCTGTGCCGGTCGGGTGTATTCCCGGGAACCGCTACGGTAACCGGATTGGCCTAGCTGGAGATGCGAACACTACAGTGGACTGCGCCCCATCTTCCCTATCAGTTAATAGCACATCCCTCGATAGCCCAGCTGTATTGCGCCCAACAGCAACCTCCCACAACACGACTACAGTTTTCAACACACTGATGTTGGTCGTCCAGTGGAAGAAGAAGATGGCAACAACAA
>NC_134894.1:28406748-28424248 GCF_041734735.1 Babylonia areolata | reverse complement strand
GTGTGTGTGTGTGTGTGTGTTTGTGTGTGTGCATGTGTGTGTGTGAGAGAAAGAAAGAGTGTGTGTGTGTTTGTGTGTGTAAGAGAGAGAGAGAGTGTGTGTGTATGTGTGTGTGTGTGCTTGTGTGTATGTGTGTGTGTGTGGGTGTGTGTGTTTCTGTGTGTGTGTGTGTGTGTGTGTGTGTGTGTGTATGTTGGTTCCCCCACCCCACCCCACCTCACACACACACACACACACACACACACACACACACACACACAACTGAACTGCATACACACCCACACATAACACGACACAACACAACACATACACAAGCATCAGTGTTTGACGTAGCTGTAGTAACGATCGAAACAGACAGACCATCCCTGTTCTACCAAGCAGCCTACAGTACTAACTAATCAGCCATTAACACGCACTGCCTAACTGACTGAGAACAAGTCACATCCGTGTGTCATCAGACTGGATCAAAGGACGAACAGTTCTGTTTGTTCGAAGGCTTCAAAAGCTTCGGTTTGTCTCCATCTGTATGCGCGAGGACACGCGCACACACATACACACACACGCACGCGCGCGCGCACACACACACACACGCACACTCATACATGCAAACACACACACACTCACACATACGCACACACACACGCACGCACGCGCGCGCACACACACATATACACACACTACACACACGCACACAGGCACGTACACTCACACACACACACACACACACACACACACACACACACACACACACGCACGCACGCACACACACACACACACACACACACACACACACACACACACGCATGCACGCACACACACACACACAGATTTCCACATTTGTTGTTAAACTTTTCTCCCTAAATTTGTCCATCTCAGGATAATTATCATCTCGGACCAACAAATATCACACTTCCCATTCATCGGCGGCTTTGAATGGAAAAAAAAAAAAAAGAATTTGCACTAAAGAAACACCAACATTTCACTTTGGAATTGTATGGTAACTTCACTTCTTCAGAAAATAAATGTGGGGTGGAAATGTATGCCGGGAACATACCCCCGAAAACGGAGTATGGCTGCTTACATGGCAGGGTAAAAACGGTCATACACGTAAAAGCCCATTCGTTTACATACGAGTTAACGTGGGAGTTGCAGCCCACGAACGAAGAAGAAGAAGAAGAAGAATAGGAATATCACTTTTTTTGAAAGAATTTGGATGGGTGAAAAGTCTCTTCTCCCGCCCTCTCTCTTTCTCCATGCTATACTTTATGTTATCATGAAAATATATATAATATACACGTTCCACTAATCTTATTGATTACTGATTGATACTGTGTTCAAATCCTTTCTTCCCAGTGCCATCAGACTGTTCAACAAGGAAGTCAGTATAGTATGTGATAGAACAGAACATTAGCGGGTTTTTTGGGTGCAGGATGCTTACAGTGGATGTGTGGGGTGAAGGAGTGAAATCTTTGTATGCGTCACAATAGTCACGTTGTTGTTTTTTTGTTTTTTTGTTTTTTTGTTTGTTTTGTTTTGTGTGTTTTTTTGGGGGGAGGGTGTGTGTGCTGTGGTTGTTAGTGTGTGTGTGTGTGTTTGTGTGTGTGTGTGTGTGTGTGTGTGTGCGTGTGTGTGTTTGTGTCTGTCTGTCTGTCTGTCTGTCTATGTCTGTGTGTTTGTGTGTCTGTGTGTTGGGAAGAATGGGGGGGGGGGTCTTTATTATTTTGATGTAGTGTATGCTGTTATTATTTGTTGTTGGTTTTGGTGTTGTTGTTGTTGTTGTTGTTGTTGTGTGTATGTGTATGTGTACGTTCGTGCGTACGTGCGTGTGTGTACACAATAACCCAAACGAGACGATCACAACACAAGTTAAGAACATAATTCAAATTATTATTCAACAGTTTTATATCATACACCTGATACTGAATTAAAACATTTCCCTGTCAGTTCAAAACGCTTTTGAAATTGGAAATTATATACAAATAATGAGGCCAGGAGACGATATGATTAACAAATAGTAAAGAGTGGTAACTCTCTCCATTACACAAGGTACACAACTTCAAGTCAGTGATGCTTACGCTACCGATTCAGCTAGCACACAGGTAAATAAAAGGTACATTGGAACAAACCCAGACACTTCCTCAAAAAGGAAGCGCCGGGCCTGTCCTTATACCAATCATTTGACATGTGCACACAGCAGCAAAGACAGAAGAAATGTGCAAACACAAAATTTCCGCTTCATCTCACTTCAATGAGACTATACGTGTCAGACGACTTACACACTAGGCTATCCCTAATTCACGCGTGATTATATCACACTCGTTTAAAACAGACAGACAGACAGACAGACAGACATACTACAACGACACAACTGAGAGAGAAAGGAAGGGTCGGTCCCTCAGCTATTAAACTGCCCACGCTCACACCCCAACCCTTGGCGCAGCTGGTTATCGTAATTGTTTCAGTGTTCCGAAATTGACCATCCTGCTTCGAAACTGACCTTCCCACTATTGTCGTCCCAATAACGATCCTCACCCCCTCCCCTCTCACATACACACACACACCCTCCGTGCCCTCCCATACCCTTCCACACCACCACCCGCTCCCTTCCTCTCCCTACTGTGGACGAATGGAAAGTTTTACGCAGATTCATCTCGTGCAGGACTCCGATAAGACACGCCATTCATTCGGTGTCGTGTTGAGATACATGCATGTGCTGATATTGGTCATGAATGGTCACGCAGATTGTGGCGACCGATGGCCGTGTGAGGTGGTGGATGGGGGGGGGGGGGGGGGGGGGGGGGGGGCTGAGGTGTTGGTGATGGTGTTGGTAAAGGAGTGGCAGAGGCGGGTGAGGAGTAAACAGAGGGTGGGAGTGGTGCGGGGTGGTGGGGCAGGGGAGTGGACGAGGTACGGGTGGGTACTGACGTGTGGGTGGAAGTGGGGATGAGGATGGGGGGTGAGTGGGCGGAGGTGAGAGGTAAGGGAGCGCAATATATATATATATATATACTTTTTTTTTGTACATACAGGAACTTGATGTTTTCCTGATGAACTGAATAAATGTACGTGTGGGTTAACCCCCCCCCCCCCCCCGCCCCCCTACCCGCCTAATAAAAAAAACAAAAACAAAAAAACAGAAGAAAAATATATCAGTTACATGAACCGCTCTTTTTATCTGTTACGTGAATGCTGTGCGTGCGTGTGTGTGTGTGTGTGTGTGTGTGTGTGTGTGTGTGTGTGTGTGCTTTCTGTGCTTGTTATGTGTCTGTTTATATGTTTGTGTATGTGTGTGCGTGTGCATGCGTGCATGTGTGCATGCGTGCGCCTGTGTATGTGGGTGCATGCGAGAGAGAGAGAGAGAGAGAGACAGAGACAGAGACAGAGAGACAGAGAAAGAGAAGAAGAAGAAGAGAGAGAAAGTGTGTGTGTGGGGGGGGGGTGATGCTATCATGTGGTGATAATTGGCACGCTTGCACTCTTGTGCCCACGCGTAGTCACCAGACAATACAAGCTGAAAAAACAACAGGAGAGAGCAGTTTCTCCAAGACAAAGACTGAGACTCGACACGTACATCAATCATTGACTGAAGTGGGCCATAGTCTGGAACAATTACTCACACGCAGGCACACACAGGAACACACACACACACTTAATAATAATGATAATAATAATAATGCATACTTATATAGCACACTATCCAGAAATCTGCTCTAGGTGCTTTACAAAAACACTTATGTTTACGTAACACATTACATCAATATTACATACACACTGACTAAACACACGCACGCACGCACGCACGCACACACACACACACACACACACACACGCACACACGCACGCACACACACACACACGCGCGCACACATTCATGTACATGCATGTGGTAATGTACACATACATATGTATACACGTATAGTCAAGCACAGCTAGCGCAAAAGAAGTGGACCTGCCACAATAATTGAACTTATTGGTGAGGGAAAAGGTGAGTTTTGAGACGAGATTTACAAGATGCTAGGGAATCAGAATGACGGAGGTTATCAGGGAGCTTGTTCCACGTCTTTGGCGATTGAAAAGAAAACGATCTGTGTCCATAGGTCTTACTTCTGACGTGAGGTATCCTGAGATGTCGAGTATCAGAGGAAGAATGGAGCTGGCGAGACGGAGTATAGATATGGAGGAGTTCAGAAAGATACTTTGGGCCAGATCCGCTGACTGCAGAAAAGGTCAGAGTGGATAGCTTACAGTCTATTCGATCAGACACAGGCAACCAGTGGAGAGACTGAAGGAGAGGAGAAACATGGTCAAATTTAGAAGCTCTGCAAGTGAGTCTGGTAGCGTTATTCTGAACTCGTTGGAGTCTGTCCAATAGATATCAAATTCTGGGAAGGATGGCCAAAAGAGAATTGCAGTAATCCAATCTTGAGAGAACCAGAGCGCATACAAGTGTCTTGGTTGCTTCGGTTAAGAGATAGTGGCGGACAGAACTGATTCTACGCAGTTCCAAATTGGCAACTTTACAGATATTCGAAATGTGCTGTTGGAAGGAAAGAGACTGGTCTAGGATTACACCAAGACTGCGAAGAGAAGGAGAAAGTGAAACAGGTGTGCTATTGATCAGAACAGAGTCAGGAAAGGAAGGATGTTGACGAAACTTCTTTGGACAGGTTATCATATATTCAGTCTTATCGTCATTTAGGTGCAGCTTATCCGGTCCTTTAGGCCAGCAATGCACTCCCGTGTTTCTACGCAGTTCCAAATTGGCAACTTTACAGATATTCGAAATGTGCTGTTGGAAGGAAAGAGACTGGTCTAGGATTACACCAAGACTGCGAAGAGAAGGAGAAAGTGAAACAGGTGTGCTATTGATCAGAACAGAGTCAGGAAAGGAAGGATGTTGACGAAACTTCTTTGGACAGGTTATCATATATTCAGTCTTATCGTCATTTAGGTGCAGCTTATCCGGTCCTTTAGGCCAGCAATGCACTCCCGTGTTTGAGTCACCAGTGCATCAGATTCACACACACACACACACACACACACACTCACAGAGAAATGTTGGGAGACACGTCCTATCTAAGGTTATTTTAAGGTCTTGCCCATCCTCTGAGAGTTCCAGTGTCACAGGTGTGTGTGTGTGTGTGTGTGTGTGTGTGTGTGTGTGTGTGTGTGTGTGAGGTCCACATGGAGCAAGCTAGAGACAGACAGAAGGGCGTGATGGGGTGAGGGAGAGAGAGAGAGGGGGGGGGGGGGAGGGAGGGAGACAGACAGACAGACAGACAGACAGACAGACAGAGAGACAGAGACAGAGATTCAGATTCAGATTCAATTGTTTATTCAGATAAGGGCCTTGGCCTCAAACTGAAGGGGTTAATACAAACGAACTTAATACATAGTTTTCGTTAACAAAGGTAACAGTTAACAGACATAAAGCCCGTAAACGAATATTAAGACTGCAGGAGAGAGAGAGAGAGAGAGAGAGAGGTGGGGATGTGAGAGGTAAAGAGATGGAGTGGGGAAAAGAGAAAATAAAGTGTTATAGCAAAGGAGGAAGGAAGGTAGGAAGGAAGGAAGGGGGGGAGAGTCTGTGAGTGTGAAGGAAGGGGGGGGGGTCTGTGAGTGTGAAGGAAGGGGGGGGGGTCTGTGAGTGTGAAGGAAGGGGGGGGGAGAGTCTGTGAGTGTGAAGGAAGGGGGGGGGAGTCTGTGAGTGTGAAGGAAGGGGGGGGGGAGTCTGTGGGTGTGAAGGAAGGGGGGGAGAGTGTGTGAGTGTGAAGGAAGGGGGGGAGAGTCTATGAGTGTGAAGGAAGGGGGGGGGGTCTGTGGGTGTGAAGGAAGGGGGGGGTCTGTGAGTGTGAAGGAAGGGGGGGAGAGTCTGTGAGTGTGAAGGAAGGGGGGGAGAGTCTGTGAGTGTGAAGGAAGGGGGGGGGGTGTCTGTGGGTGTGAAGGAAGGGGGGGGTCTGTGAGTGTGAAGGAAGGGGGGGAGAGTCTGTGGGTGTGAAGGAAGGGGGGGTCTGTGAGTGTGAAGGAAGGGGGGGAGAGTCTGTGAGTGTGAAGGAAGGGGGGGGGAGTCTGTGGGTGTGAAGGAAGGGGGGGGGAGAGTCTGTGGGTGTGAAGGAAGGGGGGAGAGTCTGTGGGTGTGAAGGAAGGGGGGAGAGTCTGTGGGTGTGAAGGAAGGGGGGTCTGTGAGTGTGAAGGAAGGGGGGAGAGTCTGTGAGTGTGAAGGAAGGGGGGGGGAGTCTGTGGGTGTGAAGGAAGGGGGGAGAGTCTGTGGGTGTGAAGGAAGGGGGGTCTGTGAGTGTGAAGGAAGGGGGGAGAGTCTGTGAGTGTGAAGGAAGGGGGGGGGAGTCTGTGGGTGTGAAGGAAGGGGGGGGAGAGTCTGTGGGTGTGAAGGAAGGGGGGGGAGTCTGTGAGTGTGAAGGAAGGGGGGGAGAGTCTGTGAGTGTGAAGGAAGGGGGGGAGAGTCTGTGAGTGTGAAGGAAGGGGGGGTCTGTGAGTGTGAAGGAAGGGGGGGAGAGTCTGTGAGTGTGAAAGAAGGGGGGGAGAGTCTGTGAGTGTGAAGGAAGGGGGGAGAGTCTGTGAGTGTGAAGGAAGGGGGGGAGAGTCTGTGGGTGTGAAGGAAGGGGGGGGAGTCTGTGAGTGTGAAGGAAGGGGGGGAGAGTCTGTGAGTGTGAAGGAAGGGGGGGGAGAGTCTGTGAGTGTGAAGGAAGGGGGGGGGGAGAGTCTAGGAGTGTGAAGGAAGGGGAGGGAGAGTCTGTGGGTGTGAAGGAAGGGGGTAGAGAGTGTGTGAGTGTGAAGGAAGGGGGGGGGAGAGTCTGTGTGTGTGAAGGAAGGGGGGGAGAGTCTGTGTGTGTGAAGGAAGGGGGGTAGAGAGTGTGTGAGTGTGAAGGAAGGGGGGGGAGTCTGTGAGTGTGAAGGAAGGGGGGGGAGAGTCTGTGAGTGTGAAGGAAAGGGGGGTGGGAGAGAGTCTGTGAGTGTGAAGGAAGGGAATAGATGGGTGGGAGGAGATGGGGGGAGGGGGGGAGCTTGAAAGAAGAAAAAGAAAGGGGGACGAGAGTGTGAAGGGAGAGAGTATCAGAGAAAGGGAGGAGGGATGGACAGAGAGAGAGAGAGAGAGTGAAAGAACAGAGAGAGCGAGGGAAGGATACGGAGGGAGCGAGAGGAGGATATGGAGGGAGCGAGAGGAGGATATGGAGGGAGCGAGGGAAGGATACGGAGGGAGCGAGGGAAGGATACGGAGGGAGCGAGAGAGAACGGGCGGGGGGGGGGGGGGGGGAGGGGAGAGAGGAATAAAAGGAATAGAAGCAGAGAGAAAGAGAAAGAAACAGACAGGCAGACAGAAACAGAGAGACAGAGAGAATGACACACACGAGTTTAATGAAATACCCAACAGGTGCCATGTATATGCTGCAGGCATGTTTTGTTTGAATCTGTTGCATTTGGCCCAGTGAATGTTATATATCTATATCTATATCTGTATCTGTCTATCCTTTTTGTTGGGGGGTGGGGGGGGTGTTAGATTCAGTTTCCTGGAGGTGTCATCCCCCCATATTAAAACAAAACAAGAGGTTAAAGATTGAAGGCCCCATAGTCTTTTATGACCACGGCGCATACAGTGATTGCACAAGCACTGTGTTAATTATTTTTGGGCTCGATATGGGAAAGGTGGCGAGGCCCAATCCTCTCCTTCCGCCATTTTTGATTCAAACCTTCCCCCGGCGAATGAGCCGTGATTCGAACCTGCGCGCTCAGATTCTCTCGCTTTCTAGGCGGACGCGTTACCTCTAGGTACACACATACACAAGGTCATCACTGCACATATTACTTCAAATCTGCTCCAGTCTGGCTTGGAGAACCTGAAGAAGCAGGACAAAGGAACAGGTCTGGAGACAAAGACTGGGTGCAGTGACGCAGACAAGAGGACAAAGGCGTTGTTAGGACAATGAGGTATTAAGACAAAGGATTGCGAAGACGCAGCAAGAGAGAGGGCGATGGAACTCTATCTCTTTATCTCTCTCTCTCTCTCACCATCTCTCTTTCTATGTACGTGCGTGCGCGCGGGCGCAGTGTGTGTGTGTGTGTGTGTGTGTGTGTGTGTGTGTGTGTGTGTGTGCACGCGCGCGTGTATATATATATATATATATATATATATGTCCGCGCGCGTGTGCGCATGTGTGTTTTGAGTGGTGTGGGGGATGGATGTGTGTGTGTGTGTGTGTGTGTGTGTGTGTCCGCGCGCGTGTGCGCATGTGTGTTTTGAGTGGTGTGGGGGATGGATGTGTGTGTGTGTGTGTGTGTGTGTGTGTGTATGTCCGCGCGCGTGTGCGCATGTGTGTTTTAAGTGGTGTGGGGGATGGATGTGTGTGGGTGTGTGGGTGTTGGTACACCTGTTCCAGACAATGATCCACTTCAGTCAATGAGACACGTGTCTTGGCCGTTCGTCTCGAGATAAGCCTTGTCCTATTTTCATTATCAGCTGCTGTGTTATCTGTCTTTCGACGTGTGGGCAGAGCGGCTCTAATAATCGTGCTGTAAAAGCTATTCAACTATGTCCCCCCCCCTCACACACACACACACACACACACACACACACACACACACACACACGAGGAGTGATTCACTAGCGAAGCAGTTCAGCTGGTGCATTTTTGAAGTTCAAATGATGCAATACGCGAGGGAAATTGGAACAATTTGAAAGCGACAAAAAAGAGAGGTCACAGCCCTTCACTGACACCCTGACCTGTAAGCTCTCTTATCTCAGTGAGGTGACAGCCCTTCACTGACATCCTGACCTGTAAGCTCACTTTGCTCAGTGAGGTGACAGCCCTTCACTGACATCCTGACCTGTAAGCTCACTTTGCTCAGTGAGGTGACAGCCCTTCACTGACACCCTGACCTGTAAGCTCACTTTGCTCAGTTAGGTGACAGCCCTTCACTGACATCCTGACCTGTAAGCTCACTTTGCTCAGTGAGGTGACAGCCCTTCACTGACATCCTGACCTGTAAGCTCACTTTGCTCAGTGAGGTGACAGCCCTTCACTGACACCCTGACCTGTAAGCTCACTTTGCTCAGTGAGGTGACAGCCCTTCACTGACATCCTGACCTGTAAGCTCTCTCTTATCTCAGTGAGATGACAGCCCTTCACTGACATCCTGACCTGTAAGCTCACTCTTTTCTCAGTGAGGGGACAGCCCTTCACTGACATCCTGACCTGTAAGCTCTGTCTTATCTCAGTGAGGTGACAGCCCTTCACTGACATCCTGACCTGTAAGTTCACTCTTTTCTCAGTGAGGGGACAGCCCTTCACTGACATCCTGACCTGTAAGCTCTGTCTTATCTCAGTGAGGTGACAGCCCTTCACTGACATCCTGACCTGTAAGTTCACTCTTTTCTCAGTGAGGGGACAACCCTTCACTGACATCCTGACCTGTAAGCTCTGTCTTATCTCAGTGAGGTGACAGCCCTTCACTGACATCCTGACCTGTAAGTTCACTCTTTTCTCAGTGAGGGGACAACCCTTCACTGATATCCTGACCTGTAAGCTCACTCTAAGTGAGGTGACAGCTCTTCATTGACATCCTGACCTGTAAGCTTACTCTTTTCTCAGTGAGGTGACAGCCTTTCACTGAGATCCTGACCTGTAAGCTCACTCGTATGTCAGTGAGGGGACAGCCCTTCACTGAGATCCTGACCTGTAAGCTCACTCTTATCTCAGTGAGGGGACAACCCTTCACTGATATCCTGACCTGTAAGCTCACTCTGAGTGAGGTGACAGCTCTTCATTGACATCCTGACCTGTAAGCTTACTCTTTTCTCAGTGAGGTGACAGCCTTTCACTGAGATCCTGACCTGTAAGCTCACTCGTATGTCATTGAGGGGACAGCCCTTCACTGACATCCTGACCTGTAAGCTCACTCTTATCTCAGTGAGGGGACAGCCCTTCACTGACGAGCGTATTTTTCGGCAGCAGTGAAGGGGTTAAAGAGTCGGGAATCAGCGACGGCGGTACGTTCAGTTTGATGCAGTTATGTATCTCACTTCACCTGGTGGTGTGTTTCAACACTTTGCAACAGTTATCTGCCTTTGTTTCTGCTTGAGTTGCAGGTTTCGTTTTTAATGAACAGTGCTTCCACCACCTCCTGACAGTCATCTTTCTTCTTCTTCTTCTTCTCGTTCGTCAGATGGACACCCCAGTCTCCGCGATGAAGGCAGCTGTACACTGCAGGTCCTCCACACAGCCGTAGAGCTTCCGGGTCATTGGAGTTGGGTCGGACCAGTGCCTCTTCCTGAGCACGTCATGGAATGGTCTGTTGTCTGACTGTCACAGGGGCACCATGCTGAGTGACCAATGTGGAATTTGGTGTATAAATGGTGGTTCAGGCAGCTGCTGGCCTGTCCCGAGTCTGAACTTGTTCCTGCCAAGTCATCAGGTAGTAGTCCTCTGGCCTGGATGCTCCTGCATCCACTTCTTCTGTTGCTTGGCCTTAATGACGGACTTTATACCTCAGAGTAGCTGGCTGACCTGTTCACGTGCTACTGTGTAGTGCCTTCCTTTGCGAGGATGTAAACCGACTCATTGCCCAGCACATTGCAGTGAGAGGGAATCCAACGCAGGATGACAGCGTGGCTCCTGCAGAGGGAGGCAAGAGTGGAGAACAGGTCGTTTAGGTCAGTGTTTTGGTTGGACTGTAAGGCCTGCAGGAAGGATAGGGCACCAGTCTGGGAAACTGCGTATTGAGCATGAGCGCTGACCTCGATGTGGGCTGTTGCTGTTTTTAAGGGCTTCTGCGACTTCTGCTCCACCATTTCCCACAGCTTCCTTGGCAAAGCCGTCAGTATAACATGCCCAGGACTCTTTTTATAGTGGGTTTGGAGGTACTGAAGGGTTAAGAGACATTTTCTCAGGGCCACTCTGAGAGTCTCCGGGGCCAACACCAGGAATGCTGGACTGATAGTAGCTGGATGTTCCCTTTCCCCATACAGGGAGTCAGATACAACATGATCGAAATGGAAACAGAACCACTCCTCACCGGTTAAAGACAAGGCACTGCAGGGGGGCGCCGTGGGAAGGCTCGGACTTCTGATCCGGTTGTCACGGTTCGATCCGCGCGTTTCGGCCTGGTGTTGTGTCCTTAGGAAAAGCACTTCACTCCGAATTTCCTCACTTCACCCAGGTGTGAATGGGTTTACCTGACTTGATTACGGAAGGTTTCTTTCTTTCTTTCTTTTGCGTTCGACAGCTACGCAGTCAGGGTCGAAGTCCGAGGGATGCCACAAACTCGGATGCCCGGTGAAGATCGGCTGCCGTCCCCCAGAGCTTGGTTTAAAACGGCGGAAGGAGAGGACTGGGCCCCGCCTTCCTATGCTGAGCCCTTGACGCAACAGATACGAATTCACTGCTGCGATGGCCACAAAATGGACATGGGACCTTTTTTTTTTTTTTTTTTTAACCACTTTAGACCGTTTGATACATAACCCGAATCCCTCCCACCCCCACTCCCACGCCCTCTTCGTCCATCCCCATCTCTAATCTTTTTGGCCAATCCTGTACGTGTGTGATCTTGTCGCAGGTGACAGCAGTCGCCAAGGAGTGGATGGGGATCGATACTGTTAAATAAAAAAGGTGGGGGGTGTGTGGGAGGGGAGGTACAGGGGGTGAGGGAGAGGGTGGCTGATCAATGTGGGTTGATGTCACTTCCTGGTTCGGGTTTTGGCGGGGCAGTGAACAGCTGTCGTCGGGAGATGTGTAGACCACAGATGGTTCGTCAGCGGGACATTGATGGTATACGATTGGAACACTTAGGTTTTACTTATGGAGCACTGAGTTTGGTTATCTCTTCTTTTTTTTCTTTTTTTCTTTTTATTTTTTTTCCTTTTCTTTTCTTTTTTTAATCTTTTTCTTTTCTTTTTTTTCTTTTTCTTTTTTTAACTCTCATGGTTATTGAGTTGATACTTCCGAACATTTTTTTATTGTGGTATTTTGAATAGAGCGTTTATCGTCTTTAAGTCGGGCAAGGACGGGTTTTTTTTGTTTTTTGTTTTTTGTTTTTTTCACAGGACTTGTGGTTTTATTATGAGTCGATAAACGGTTTTGAGAGGTGCATTGACGGTTTCTGAGCACAGAAACAGATGATGAAGGGAACAATTGTGGTCTTGAGTGGAGACACTGTTTCTGAGGGCTATATCGGACGGCAGTCATGGTTAATCAGTGTTTTGATTGGAGCTCTCTTTCTTTCTTTCTCACACATACACACATACATACAAGCGCGCTCATGCAAACACACACAAACACACGCACGCACACACACACACATGCAGGGACATAAACAAGCACGCATGCAATCACACACACACACACACACACACACACACACACACAAGCACACACACACACACACACACACACACACACACACACACACACACACACAATCTCTCTCTCTCTCTCTGTCTCTCTCTCTCTCTTGTGGTGCACAGTTGACAGATTATATAGCCTGTACAGCTGGAGTAAAACAAGGTGATGTGTGCAGTCCAGTGTTGTTCTCCCGTTTCATAAATGAACTGGCGATTGATGTTATTAATATCTGAAGACATGATGCCACTTTTTCTTTTGATGCATTTGAATCATTTATCTGTTATTAGCAGATGACGTTGTACTTTTGTCAGAAACTATTGTTGGTCTACAGACTCAGCTGAATAACTTACAACGTGCAGCAAGTTCCCTTCAACTGAAAGTCAACATGTGTAAGAGTAACATTATTGTATTTAGAAAGGGGGGATATTTAAGCTCACGGGAAATATGGTTTTATGATAGTATTACAATGCCTGTTGTCAATGTTTATAAATATTGGGTGATAACTTTTACTACACGTTTGAGCTTTGTTTCTGCTTGTAAAATTCTTGCTAGCAGGGCCAAAAATGTCTTATTGTGTGTTATAAAAAGATTATCTTCGTTAAATAATACTTCTCTACAATTGTTTTTGAAAATTGTTGATGCTCAGGTACAACCCGTCATGCAATATAGTTCTGAATTATGGAGTCTGCATAAAGCCGCGTTGGAATGTGAATCTGTGCACTTGTTTGCGTTGAAGAAATTTCTAGGTGTAGATCTGCGTACACCTAATGATCTTGTTTATGGTGAAACAAATAGACATCCGATATATATGAACTCAGCTATACAGTGTATACGTTATTGGCTTAAGTTGTTACAAATGGAAGATTATAAAATACCTTATAGAGTTTATAAAATGTTGTATGAGTTAGATATTAAGGGAAAGAAAAATTGGGTCACAGATGTACGTATTTGTTTATTTAGATATGGATTTGGTGATGTATGGTTGAATCAAGGTGTTGGTAGTATAAGTCAATTTGTAAGACTTTTCCGGCAACGCTTGATTGATTGTAGATGACAGGACTGGAATTACCATATTCAAAATAGGGAAAGATTTAGTTTGTATAGAACTTTTGGACATGCACATGATGTTAAACAGTACTTGGTATGTAACATGGACATGTATTTGAAGTATGTAACAACAAGATTTAGGTTAGTCGTGTCAGATTTAGCTACACATTACTATAGATACAGAGATTTTACTGACAATGATTTGATTTGCCCACTATGTAAAGAAGACAAAGAAGACGAGGTACATTTTGTTTTTCGTTGTCCAGCTCTTTGTAGAATTAGAGAAAAATATATACCATCTAAGTACTATCGACAGCCATGTTTATTCAAACTGAGTTTATTATTGTCATCTACGAGACATGCTGATATATGGAATCTGGCACTGTTTTTACACCAGGCATTTAAATTTCGGGATATCGTAAAATCTTAAGATGCTGTACTTCATTGCAGCGTTTATGTAATATGTGTACTTATTATGGTTGGTTAAATATTTTCATTTTGTTTGTTATTACTTATATTGTCACTTACCCCTTCATAAGGGGCCTAGGCCTATTAATGAATAAATAATCTGAATCTGAATCTGAATCTCTCTCTCTCTCTCTCTCTCCTCTTTCTTTCTCCCTCTCTCTCGCACGCACCCCCCACACCCCACATACCACCCCCCTCTCTCCCCCACAGAGAGACAGACAGACAGACAGAGAAAATAAACGTGAAGGGGACATGATTGCACAGTCGTTTATTGATCACAGTCGTGACCGGTGATCATCGCCAAGTCTGCTGTATGTGGCATTTCAAAAACAAAACTCAAAAGATTATTAAAAAAAGATTTAAAAAAAAACCAACAAAAAAACCCCCGAAAAAACCCAGCCTCCCACACCCCCTTTGTTATCTTTCGTGACGGCGTGTCGATCGTAACTCAACGTTTCAGTCCACCCACACCCGTCTGTTCCTCCTCCACTGATGCCAAGGCGTGCGTTCACGCAGCATGCACACACACACACACACACACACACACACACACACACACAGCTCTCTTTCTCTTTCTCTTTCTCTCCCTCTCTCTCTCTCTCACACACACACACACACACACACACACACACACACACACACACATACCCAAACACATACACCCGCGCTCATGAACACACACACACACACACACAGACACACACACAGACACAGACACACACACACACACACACACACACACACACACACACACAGAGGCACGTACACAAGCACGCACGCATGCGTACACACACACTCTCTGTCTGTCTGTCTGTCTCTGTCTCTCTGTCTGTCTCTCCTTTTCTCTTGCATGAACACGCGCACACACGTGCGCACGCAACACACACGCACACGCACGCACGCACACACACACACACACACGCACAACACACACACACACACACACACACACACACACACACACACACACACACACACACACGCTCACACACACACACTGGTAGGTTTGGTCTGTCGAAGAGAATTCTCTCCGACTTCAAATGTCAAGGATGGCCATAGAATGAATCAAGTCTCTCTGTTCACGTTTTTGGCTGTTCTTGTTTTGTTGTTGTTGTTGTTGTTGCTCATTTACTGTTCTGCTCTTCTTTCGTCGGTTCTCAGTTTAGCATGTCGTCAGTGAAGACTCAGATGAAGAAATGAATATACAAATGAACTTAATGAATTCAATCAATTCAATATATTTAATTATTTCAATCTATTCATTTGATTGATTGATTGTGATATTGCTATCAAACAATTGATAAAAAAAAAATCAATCAATCAATCAAAAACTACATCTTTAAGTACACATAGGGTATCATTATAATTATTGATAATCAATTCTGCATTAAGGTGTGGGAGGGGCCTAGGAAGGGGATAGTTTATCGTGATAAAACAACATAACAACATCGTCACAACATTATTCTCGTCCTCTTCATTAACACATGTAATTACAACGCTCCGGAACAACCGTACTAATGATGACAGAAATAGCAAGAAGAAGAAGAAGAAGAAGAAGAAGAAAAAGAAGAAGAAGAAGAAGAAGAGGGAAGGCCCCGAACACTTTACATTACAGGTTAGTGTCATCAGTTAGAAGCGCCGTGGTAGGATCGTTAGGCGTCTGTCTCCTCATCCAGCGTTCACCAAGTGATAACGGTTCGATGCTCCGTTCGGAAACAGCGTGCTGTTCTTCAGTTGGGAGAGGCATTTTACCCCGATTTTCCTCACTGTCACCCCCACCCAGTTAGCTGTGGGGTACCGGACTTCCGTTGGGGTCGGTTAAAACGGCGGACGGGGTGTGAAACAACAGACCATGCGTTTTATTTTTAAAATGACTTTTGCGTGACCAGATATAACCAGTGATTCGCAAAGCTTTTTATTTTTTTTATTGATATATATATATATATATATTATATATTATATTAAGAGAACGATCAGGGTTTGTAAAAGCAACGTTTTAATGAGTCACATTTTGAGCAACATGAAATTTTGCAGAGGTGTCAGAGGTTGTTTTTTGTTTGTTTGTTTTTTTAAACAAATCGAATATCAAATCAATAAATTACATCTACTGAACATCGTTGGAGAGAATTACCTGAGAGGAATCGTACAACCCGCCATACGAACCCGCGCGCTCAATCACGCGCGCAGAAACGAGGAGGAGTTAGCCTACTTGTCGAAAGTTTCCATAACTCATAATCGAAAATTTGAACTTACTTGTATAGTTGGAATGTTTTACACCACCTTCCCCCAGCAAAACGGATACAAAACTTTCTATTCTGAGTATCCAGAATCAGAGGATCTCGTTTTCCAACGAAGTATAATCATGTTTAACGTCCGGTCACACAAGCGTAGGTATGTATGCGTACATGTGATATAGGCTACTGGTGCCACTCCGTTGTTTCCCTTGTAAGTATTCACACACACACACACACACACACACACACACACACACACACACACACACACACACACACACACACACACACACACACACTCACTCACTCACTCACACACACACACACACACACTCTCTCTCTCTCTCTCTCTCTCTCTCTCTCTCTCTCTCTCTCTCTCTCTCTCGTAAGTCTGGTCGTCTGGTCTGTCGAAGACAATTTTCTATCGTTCCAAATATCACAGATTGTCACGGTATGGAGAAACAAAAAAGCCATACTCTCCTGCGTTCTTTTTTTCTTTTTTTTCTCTTTTTTTTAAATAAGTAATTAATCTGCTCTTGTCCCCTTGTTTGCAACCAGCTCAACATACAGACACGTCATGGTGTAACAATAGAATTGAAAAGAAAAATACTCGAAGAATAATTATTATCATGATACCATTATAATCATCATGCAATTCTGCAAAAAAAAAAAACACCGCACCCAACGGTGGGATGAAAATGGGAGTGGACCGAATTTATGACCATCAAAACAACTTCATTATGACATCGTTCCTCATCCTCGTCATTATCTCTGTAATGACAACAGTCCATGCCAACAGTACTAATGATGACAGAAATAGCAATGAAGAAGAAGAAGAAGAAGTAGATCAACAGGATCGGCGCGAACAATTTACAGTTCATATTTATAGGACAGATCGTGCTTGCTGATGGCTTTGTTATCGCAGTGGCTACGTGTCATATGATCAGTTCGTAATGATTAGCAAAGCTATTTAGAAACAAAACCCCCAAAATCGCCATCATTTCGCCCTGCGGTGTGTTAGTACTCTGTTTCGAACAACAGAAAATTCTACAGAAATGATCAGATTTTAAAAAGAGTATTATCTAAATTAGATCAGCTGAGCATCATTGCAGATGATTGCCCGAAAGGAATCTTGTTCACGCATGCATGCACGTACATAGATAAATACGTATGTACGCAGGTGCATAATAGACCAGTATCACAGCGTACCCCACACACATCCCTACACCCACCCCCAACCCCTTTTCTTCTTCCTTTTCCTCCTCTTCTTCTTTCCTCAGTTCCGTTTCTTTACCCTCTTCCTCCTCCTCCTCCTTTACCTCCTCCTCTTCCTCCCCTCTTCTAATCCCTCCTTTCTTCTTCTTCTTCTTCTTTCCTCAGTTCCGTTTCTTTACCCTC
>NC_134894.1:28399248-28401748 GCF_041734735.1 Babylonia areolata | reverse complement strand
ATTTATTTATTTATTTATTCATTCATTCATTCATTCATTCATTTATTCACTTATTTATTTATTCTTTTGCGTATTTGTCTATGTATTTATCTGTCGATACCTATCTATTTATATATTAATTGAATTATCTATACAATTATAATTATTATCATCATTATCGTCATCATAATCATCCGTAGTAGTAGTAGTAGTAGTATCATTAGTGATATAATCAGTATTTTCAATGTTTCATCTCTCATCTCAGCTAAACACGATACTTTTCTCTTTCCTTTTTTTTTCTTTTTCGTTTTTTTTTCCGCGCCCTTGACTTGATGCCTTTCTTTGTCTTCTATTACACACACGCATACATACAATGCATACGTCAGCACGGGCATCAGCAGTACGCCTGTGTGGTGCTGCGGGCACTGACGTGTCATCAGTAATAGAAGAAGAAGAGGAGGAAGCGAGAGGAAAAGCCAAAGGTGTAATGCGTAGGAGTAAAAGGCCAAGGGATTTTAATGACTGGGAGAAAAGTCCAGCGGCCATTAGGGATCGTATTGTTTGTTCATTGTGTGTGTGTGTGTGTGTGTGTGTGTGTGTGTGTGTGTGTGTGTGTGTGTGTGTATTTGTTGTGTGTGTGTGTGTGTGTGTGTGTGTGTGTGTGTGTGGATGACACATGCATAAGTCCGTCCGCGTCGCCCGTTCAGTTTGCCTGGCTCGCTCGTTGCCCAGTTTCCGTTCAGGAAATACCAGCTGAGAGCTACCGCCTTTGGCATCCGCATGGCCTTCTCTCAGTCTCTGTATCTCCCGCCTCTGTAGCCTCTGTCTGTCTGTCTGTCTGCCTGCCTCTCTCTCTCTCTCTCTCGCCTATGGGGCTATGACCTAATTATGAATAGATGATTCGCATTCGCATTCTCTGTCTTTCTCTGTCTGTCTTTCTTTCGTCCCTCTCTCTATTTCATCTGTTGGTGGTGTAACACTCTTACATCTGTTTGTAGTGTAACACTCTTACAACGAGAGAGAGACAGAGACAGAGAGAAGAGAGAGGAGGAAGAGACGCAGGAAGAGAGCGAGAGAGGGAGACAGAGAGGTGGAGAGGCACTAGAGCTGGAGCCAGAGACAGAGAAAAAGAAAGACATCGAGTATGAAGGAAGAGAGCTGGGAATAACGACAAGACTAGAAAAACACATTTTCAAGGATACTGGATAAGCACTTGTGGGTTGTTTTTGTTGTTGTTTTTTCGTGTGCTTTTTAATCCAGTCTCAGCTTTCAAAAGGTTTACGCCACAAAACAGCAACAATGGATAAATCCATGAGTATGCTGGACCTAGCAAGCATGAGAACGTAACCAGGTTCGTTGGACAGACAGACAGACAGACAGACAAACAGACAAACCTAGCATGTCTCATTTGACTTCGAGCGGAAAGACGTAAGAGTACAGACAAACAAACAGAGAGAGACAGAAGCGGACAGAAAGACAGACAGACGGACGGACAGACAGACCGACAGACAGAGAGACAGACAGAAACTGACCGTGGTTACCAAATATGAACCCCAGTACATTAACTGATATATACTTACACACATATGGTACAATGAATGAAACAGATGTGTATCCGAACTTCTTCTTCAATGTTCGTGACTCTAACTCCCACGTTCATTTGTATGTATGACTGGGCTTTTACGTGTATGACTGTTTTCACCCAGCCATGTGGAGAGCCATACTCTGTTTTCGGGGGCGGGTTGCATACTGTGTATGTTACCATTTCCATAACCAATGGGAAGCTGACATGCACTACAGGATCTTAAACGTGCGTTTTTTGTTTGTTTATTTGTTCTTGTTGTTGTTGTTGTTGTTGTTGTTGTTTTACTTTCTGCATTCATTTACACACGGAGGGTCTCAAGCACTACTAGGTCTGCACATATATTGACTTCGAATAATGCTAAAAAAATATCCACCCATAACCTACCACGTGCTCCGAAATCGGGGATCCAACTCCGGCACTCGTTCAACACAACATCTATATGGAACAAATGGACTGGTCCCAGTCTTCGTATTTGAGCCTATAGCATACTCAGCTCTGGACAGGAGCCAGTCACAGGGAAGAAAAAAAAGAAAGAAAAAAGGACCTCCAGTCTGATGGGGCTCGAACCCGCGTCCTTCCAGTCGTCAGTCAGCGACTTTAACCACTTGTTGGCTATTGCTTTGTTGTTGTTTTGAGTCACGGCTGCCGATGAACCCCTCTCGCCTCATTGACAGTTTGTCTGACTTCCCAACCCCCCCCTCCCCCCATCTCTCTGTGTCTGTGTTTTTGCACACACACACACACACACACACACACACACACACACACACACACACAAAAGGAATTATACTTAAACCCTACTTTTCTGAAAGAAAAATAAACAAACTATCAGCTTTTGATAGTTTAGACAACCCTGTCATGACCATCTTGACCTCTGTGATTTTTCTCTTGTATTCTAATTTGCGGCTTGGTGAGAGGATATCATTCACATTAAAA
>NC_134894.1:28394248-28396748 GCF_041734735.1 Babylonia areolata | reverse complement strand
GAATTTTTTTATGTTCCCAATGGAAGTTTTTCAAGGTTGTATGCAAATAACTAAGGGCCACAAATGTTACTGGACATGTGCATACCAGGGCCGATGTATCATCAGTCGTGCCTGTAGTCCTTTCGATTTATTTTTTTTTCCCGGTCGTTGGTATGAGGTTGCCACGAAAATACAAACAAACAGACAAAACAAAAGACAACGCATAAGTATATAACTTGGGTAGAAAACGGCAGCTATGCGGATAGTTTGTTGATATGAGTTAAATTAAGATATATTTTCTAAGAATTGTGAAGACTGGCTGCCTCTGGGTGATCGCGCTAATGTTACATGATCTCCTGGGATCGTTTCTCTCACTCACCTCTTGACTTCATTTTTTCCCTGAAAGACCGTTTTTACACGTGTTATGAAGGCAGCCACAATCCATTTTCGGGGACAGCAGCAATATTAGATACATTTATTCTATCATTGATCATTCCCATGAGAGTGATTCTACCTATAATGCACTCGAGGAATTGTTGATACGTTTTTAGAAGACATTATGATTTGAATTTGTTTGGAGATATTAAAAAGAGAAAAAAAAGAAAAGAACCATGAGCCGGTTAACGGAAGAAGAAAACAAGCATGTAAGACTTTCTCTGAGGTGTGGCTTCATGGAGAAACGGCACTGGTATTGATGGATGGATGGATAGACGGATGGATGGATGTTTGTTTTATTCATTAATGTTCTGTTGGGAATTGCTCCACATGAAAGGGTGTCAGAGAAAGAATGTTTGGGGGTGGGGGGGGGGGGGCATCATAGACAAAACATCATACTTTGTCCAGAGATACACACTGAACAATAAACGAATATAAAAGACGCATACTCAACTGCGCTCAGTTAACTTATAAATGTTGCATCACAAGAAACACACGCCCAGTTAATCATTCTAAGACGTAAGAGACTTAATAATTATTTATTGGAATGGTTATTGATTAAGTAGATGCACAAGGGGCGGCAGTTCCAGTCAGTGATACCCGTTTGATGGCCCTCGTTCAAGAAAGGTACATCACCCACGATCTGAGACTTTATAATCATTGGTATGGTTGTTGATTAATTAGAAATAGAAGGGATGGGAATTCCGGTCAGTGTATTCAAGACAAAATTCATTTTGCCTTCAGGCAAGTTATCTTTGACATGGTTGGGACCCCCGGGTACAGTTTACCTTGAAGGATAAGTTATCTTCATATTCAAGACACAGCAGTTAGCTCAGACAGCTAACCCATCATCTTTTTTTTTTCTTTTTTTTTTTAAATCCAGATGACTCCCGTCTGTGCATGCTCTCAGTTTCACTTCTCATTGTTCCACAGCTCGGGACATTGTCGAGAGAGTTCGCAAAACACGTGCTATCCGTAAAGCACGCCTGTTTTCCCTTTAAAAAAAAAAAAGAAAGAAAAATGCTGCAAAAGGATCCGCCATAGTTACCTCTGCTTCGTGGGCAGTCACCTTTGGCAGGTAATAAGGGTACATTGCCTTCGGGTTTGTAGACATGCGGGTGGACTCTTGTGTTCATGAATAGTGGATATTGCTTACCCTCGGGCAGTTTGCCTTGCCTCAGGCAGATTACCCGCAGGTACACATCTACCCTCAGGCATGATGTTCTCTTGAATACGGCCCCTGATGGCCCTCGTAACACCAGCCAGGACCTGAGGAACGAGAGTGCGTGGGCAGGCCATCTGACTGTCATGTTCTATCAGACGGATTATAGCCTACACTACATACATACATACAGCCTTCTGACCATGGACACTAAGCACCCCTGTGAGTGGTCTATGTTCTGATGGACTGTGTGGGTGTCATTTCGAGGAAGGGAGTGGGAGTTTATTGTGTGTGTGTGGGTAGGGGGTGAAGGGGGGGGGGGGAGCAGATGGTGAGGGGGAGGAGGAGGGGAGGGAAGGACTGAGTGGGAGTTTATTGTGTGTGTGGGTAGGGGGTGAAGGGGGGGGGAGCAGGTGGTGAGGGGGGGGGGGAGGAGGGGAGGGAAGGATTGAGTATAGCATCGAAAATTGACACTGTGCGCTTTCAAATTTGACAGAATAGACTTTAATTTGTTACGGAACATGGTGAAGGTTTGTTTCAAAACAGGCATCTGTCAGGGGAAATTTTGTGTACTTGTTTTCTTTTTTCTTTTCTCTGTTTATCTATTTCATTTTTACACTGGGGCTGGAGGTGGGGTGGGCGTGGGATTTCAGGGGAGGGAAAAGGCTGGTGTGCATACTGTGGAGGGGGGAGGGGGGGCTGGGGGAGAAGGGAGAGGGGAATGGAGTGGTAAGGCAGTGGAGAGGGGTGTGTGGGACATTGGGGGCAAAGGAAAAGGTTTTGTATCCTTTCTTTTTGTACTACATTTTGACAAAGTGGTAACATTTCACGTGACGCGTGCGCGCGCGCGCGCGCGCGCGCGTGTGTGTGTGTGTGTGTGCGTGTGCGCGTGTGTGTGTGTGTGTGTAACAGATAGGCAGAAAA
>NC_134894.1:28376748-28386748 GCF_041734735.1 Babylonia areolata | reverse complement strand
TGAAATAAAACAGCAGCAATAAATCATTGTCTATATGTCTGTTGTCTGTGTGGTTCCCATTCAACACCCATTAATTATCGGAAGCACGCCATATTTTCCTCTTCTTTTCTTTTTTTTTCTTTTCATTAATATATTTGCTCTCTTTTTTTTTTCAGGTGGGAAGGATGAACGACTATCCGCCGAATACGAACCTTATCTTACAAGAAACCCTCACGCGATACAGAATTGCACAACAACAACAACCATGGATGTGATGTGAACTTGGTAAGGGGCGGTGGGTAAGGTGTGGGAGGGAAGACAGAAGACAGTGACAAGGGGACAAATCGCCTTTCAAACAGTGCTTGAGCAAAATCGATGACTACACTTTCCTTCCATTCCACCTCGTCGTCAGATTACTATCTCACGTTGTGTGCGTGTGCGTTTGTTGTTGTTGTTGTTGTTGTTGTTTTTTGTTGTTGTTATTTTTTCTTTTGTGTGTGTGTGGGGGGGGGGGGGGGAGGGGGAGGGCGTGTGGTGTCAAAGCTCGGAGAGAGAGAGAGAGAGAGAGAGAGAGAGAGAGAGAGAGAGAGAGATTCAGATGATCTGAATCATCTGAGAGAGAGAGAGAGAGAGAGAGAGAGAGAGAGAGAGAGAGAGAGAGATGATCTGAATCATCTGAGAGAGAGAGAGAGAGAGAGAGGGAGAGAGAGAGAGAGGGAGAGAGAGAGAGAGAATCTGAATCATCCGAGAGAGAGAGACTGAGAGAGACATAGATAGACTGTCTTGTTTTGCGTTATCTGCATCATCACCCATCGTCCTTGATGGAAGTTGTAGTAGTTGTAGTAATGTAATTTTGGCTTTCTATAATCTGTCATTTATCTATTCACATCATGACCATCATCAATATCATATTATCACGTCACCTTTTTTTTCTCCCCCCCCCCCCCTTCTTTCTTTCTTTTAATCGGTCGGCATAATAAGTCATGCAATTTTGTTGTTGTTGTTGTTGTGTGTGTGTGTGTGTGTGTGTGTGTGTGTGTGTGTGTGTTGTTTGGCTGCAGCGCCGAGACAGACGTAACAGACTGAAGGTGACAGCCAATGAAGCGGTTTCCTCCTTTGGAAATCATGTGACTAAACAGTTGGAGGACTCGCGTCAAAATAATATACATGTGAGTGCATTCGCGTGTATCTGAAGCCTGACTGAATGAAACAGGAAACAAATGACGAGCAGCTGTCAGTTCGGCTCCTTTTAACCTGTTTTCCAAATGATTCCGTGTTTGTCAAGCGCCTGGAGTTTAGGCTCTGACCCGAGGATAGGCTGTCAATAAGTATCAATAATAACATGACACAATGGAAAAAAGCCCCACGTTTATTTGCCTGGAGAAGGCTTGCATGTTGCTTTTAAAGGTGGACTATATCCATGTTTCAAAACGCCGGCCTCTAAATATTGATTCCATGAATAAAATCGATACTTGATAAAGGGAAAATATAAGCATGAAGGTTTACTTTGTTAATCAATGGAACAGTGGAGGGATCCTTTTAGAAAAAAAAAAAAGCCTAACATTTTGTTCGGTAAACAATGGGAAAAAGTCCACTTTCGAACACACGCTCTTCTCCATGAAGCTTCGCATGTCCGTGCTAACTGTGAACCATGCAGGAACCCAAGAAGACTCACCCACGTATTGGGATTGAATGTTCCAGATCGGAAATATCTCTCTGTCTCTCTCTGTCTCTCTGACAGCCTCCGCACTGGAGTGACTGCCCCGTCATTATGGCCACTGCGCATTTTATAGTTTTCAACTTCTTCTTTCACTTTTTTTTTCTTTTTCGCAAAAAGTTTTCGTGTAATTTTTTTTTTTCAGTTTATCTATTTTATTTTTATTTATTTATTTATTTATTCTTTACTTATTCATTTATTTGTTTGTCTATTTATCTATTCATTTATTCATTCATCTATCTATTTTTGCTTTCATGTTATTTCGGTGCGACCCAGACGTAATTTTTTTTCCCAAAAAAAGAAAGTGGAAAAAAAAAAACACCCTCAAAATATGCCTTGGTATTATCTCGATGACCTAAATGACTGAAAAGAAGTAAATCACTTTATCAACCAAAATGACTAACAAGAACCAAACTTTTTTTTTTCTTTCAACACCCCGACTTCAATAAGAAGCGTCCTAATTTACCGATTATATGACACAGTTAGATTTACAACCACCCTCTCAAGTTCAACAGGCCTAAGACATAACAAACGCCTTCATCTGAAGTTCAACTGGCCTACTGAACTAAGACAGGCCGGAGTTATTATTTTTTTATCATTTATTTTATTTATTTATTTATCTATTTAATTATTTTATTTTCATTATTATTTTTATTATTATTTATTTTTAATTATATTATTATTTATTTATTTTATTTTATTTTATTTTATTTATTTATTTGTTTTTTTTTTTGTTGTTGTTGTTTTTCTCAAGGCCTGGGTTACGCTGCTGGTCAGGCATCTACTTGGCAGATGTGGTGTAGCGAATATGGATTTGTCCGAACGCAGTGGCACCTCCTTGAGCTACTGAAACTGAAACTGACTGCATTCAGATAAAACAGAAAAGACTGCTCCAGGAGTTCCACATTACTTGTTAAGGCCGTTGTACTTTAAAAAAAAAAAAAAAAAAAAAAGAGCAATGCATATATTTTTTTCATAAGCAGCAATCGTCCTGATTTTTTTTTCTTATGGAATGATGTTATCATGTCTCTGTCTGTCGGTCTGTTTGTCTCTCTCTCTTTCATCAAGTCGAGGGAACAAGACACTTGTAGCTATTTCACACACACACACACACACACACACACACACACACACACACACACACACACACACACACACAAAACCGCACGCGCACACACACACACAAACACACACACACAAAAAACCAGACACACACACACACACACACACACACACACACACACACACACACACACACACACACACACACACACAATTAGTCGAACAGTCGGTCAGTTACAGGAACATCAATCGACTGACCCGAGTCCCCGAACTGGCAGAACAGACACGTCATACAATGAGAATGCAGTACTGAGATGTCCTAACTTTGCCACGCTGGACTGACTAGGAACGCCACGGCCCTCCACGTGAGTGTCAGTCAGACTGCCCAAGGAGACAGAGAGAGATACCATGACGGTGAGTCAGGCGTGTCTTCCGTGTATTGTTTCGGTGAGTCATGCATGTCTTTCATGTCTTGTTTGCAATTTACCACGTCACCGATGTATGGCCTCAGAGATGACTCAAGACTCGAGACTCAAGACTGGTTTCCTATCCTCAAACAGATACAGAAATTCATTGTTTCGACATACACAAACAATACAATTAGATGTAATAGCTGAGTTAGTTACAGGGAAGTTGTATGTTCATTAATTAAAACAATCATAATCGAGCACGCCTCCTCCTCCCATCTCTAAACTACGAACTCCTCCATGTACCAAAAGGTGGGTAGTGATGGTCAAAATATTCAAGTGAAAATGGACATGACCAATGGTCACACGGGTTTCGATGTCTGTGATCTCTCTCTCTCTCTACACACACACACACACACACACACACACACACACACACGTATATATATATATATATATATATATATATATATATATATATATATATATATATATATACAGAGAGAGAGAGAGAGAGAGTCCAGTTACAATGGCTGACAATGGGACTCGACACGACCATCACAGCACAAACTTTGACCATCTGCCACTGTCACTATCACTGGTTCTGAAACCTGGTTTTACGGTGTGGGCGCTGCACTGTTGAACGCATCATCAACATTATCGGTTTCTTGCAATTTTGGGATTGGAAAAGAGTTTCGGCAAAGCTCTCTGTCTGTCCACACAATAATGTCGTCTGCCCACTTCTTTCGCTGTCTGTCTCGTTTTCTGTTCCCTTGCACTGTTCCCTGAGGCTTCACTGCGTTTGGAAAACCCCATTTACGCTACACCGCATCTGCTAGGCAGATGCCTGACCAGCAGCATATCCCAACGCGCTTTGTCAGGCCTTGAGTGCGTGTATATTCCAAGTGTCACCGTAACAAATAATCGAGTAGTAAGATTCTGAAGCGAATGAGCTCCATTCACTCAAGAATGATGCAACTTGTGCCATGAAGCTTATTCATCAGAAATCTGACACGGTATTTTTTATTCGTATTTTAAGACCATAAAGCGATTCTCCTGGTAAGGGTTTCATTTTTCTTCCAAATCGATATTTTTCAATGGAAAGATAATTTTAACTCTTTGTTTTTTGGTGTGTTTTTTTCACCTTCATAGAAACTAGTCAAATGTGTTGCTATCCTAGCCGAACGGAAGCTGTCTCTGTAATGTTGCGAGCGCCACCCACCGTGAAATCACCTCCTTTTGCTCAGTGGAAACCTAGAACGTTATTGTTCTTGTCTGTAGGTGGCTAATAATAGTAACCTACGCACTGTCTGGGATTCTCATTGAAAGAGCACAGTAGTTTCAAGGGATTCCTTGGCTTTGTTCATTGATACTTTCTACCACGCTGATAATGTTAAGGCGTCTCCTGAATTGAACGGTTTGATGGCTTCTTGTTTTTGTTCCAGTTCTCTTCTTTTCTTTTGCCTCTGCGTTCGTGGGCTGGAACTCTCACAACACACACACACACACACACACACACACACACACACACATACATACATATATATATATATATATATATATATATGCATAATTATATCCACCCGTGTGGCGTTTGTAGGGTATATATATATAGATATATATCCACCCATGGGGTGTTTTTAGGGTCCACGTATATTACGCCCCCTCCGCCCCTCCCCTACCCCTTTGTATGTTTACTCGCCCCAGTAGCTTTTTCTGGTGGATCTTGTCAGGTACAATGCAGCTAATGATGCTCAGCATTTCGTGTTTCCACAATATTCTTGAGATAATCATACATGCTCGTCTTTTCATTCATACAAGTTGTTTATACCACAAGCACTTCTGCACATAAAAATTATCATCTCAGTCGACGTGTGAGGTTAGAATGAACCACCTCTACCATTCCCGAAGGCATCAAGGGACTTGAACTGTGGATCACTCTGATCCTTTGGATAAAGTGCAGTGCACTGACTCACTAATTGTGTTGCTGGAGTCTCTCGTCGGCACGGCGAATGGGTAGAGGAAGCAGACTCATCTTTTTGCCGAGTGGGTCTTCAGGTGTGAGTGAAGACATATCCTGGATGTACACAGCCGTCCACATACACTGCAGGTAAAGGAGTCCAGCTGCTGCCAGTTGCATTGCTTGGTTCTAACTTTTTCAACTACACCATTGATCAGTTCCATACTACACACAGTTAGTAGCGGGTTACTACCATACTAGGCGAATGGGTAGAGGAAGCAGACTCATCTTTTTGCCGAGTGGGTCTTCAGGTGTGAGTGAAGACATATCCTGGATGTACACAGCCGTCCACATACACTGCAGGTAAAGGAGTCCAGCTGCTGCCAGTTGCATTGCTTGGTTCTAACTTTTTGACAATTACACTTGACTAAATGCCTACGTTGACCGAACTACACCATTGGTCAGTTCCATACTACACACAGTTAGTAGCGGGTTACGACCATACTAGGCTCTTCCGTCCGAGCAATCCAAGGCTACACTCCCTTATTTGCACCTTTCCCGTTTGTTCTGAGGAGCTGCTTGCCCGTTTATCTCTAAGATGTTCCATCAGCCCCTTTGAACAGGCCAGCCTCCATCTATCACGGTCTTTGGCTGTCACTCCGAAGAAGACGTTTCGTGTTTATCACAGGGGTAACAACTGGTGCAATGTAACCGAAGTTCGTACGTACGGTTCACATCCCACGTTCACTCGTATCTACGAGATGGGGCTTTTGTTTGTACAACCTTGTTCACTTACCTCACCTTTGGGCAGCTGTGCACAGTTTTCGGGGATCACAAAACGTCTCCCTTGTGCGTTGGAGCAATCGCCGAGCGTTTTTGGAGTGTTTGTTTTCGGAATACAGCTTCCGACGGGAATGGGCCAGTGACTAATTGCGAAAGTGACACATTCGTACGAAATCATGATGCCATGGTTCACTTCAAATTAATTCAGTCTGTATCATTCAAGGGAGCTTCGCATGTGTACAATGACTATTAGGTTTTTTCACGAAGGTTTCATAAAACCAGACCAGTTCAACATTTCAGCCTGTGCAATCTTTACGCCGTTTCTGGGCGCTTTCCGTTCTCTATTGAAGTACTGAGCACTTGTTCAGGAGAACAAAAACTCTTATTACTCTGTGTGTGTGTGTGTGTGTGTGTGTGTGTGTGTGTGTGTGTGTGATATGGAAGTAATATAAAAGATGATCGCTGATTCTGTAAAAGTGACAAATGGAGGAAGTCTGTACAAAATCTGTGGGTTGTGAAATAAGGCTGACGTTGATAAGAAATGATAAAAAAGTTGTTGTTTTTTTCTTGTTTTTTCTTCTTCTTTTTTCTCTCACTTAGCACATTCTTTAGTCAGAAACGTTGGCATTTCTTATCAAGTGAAACAATTGCGGCTCATCAGTTCCGTTCGGAAATACCTGTTCACCGACGCAGCATCCAGACTTGTTTCTTTCATTCTCTCGCCTTGACTACTGTAACTCTCTGTTGTCTGGTTTGCCTGCTTCATCCATTCAGTCCCTTCAGCGCATACAAAACTCTGCTGCACGACTTGTCCTCAGAAAGAAAAGATCTGAGCACATCACTCTTTCACAACATCTCCATTGGTTTCCTGTCTCACAGAATAAAGTACAAGGTCAGCACTCTATGTTATAAATGTATTCACAAACCTGCTCCTTCCTATCTCTGTGGCTGCCTTCACCTCTACACCCCATCTCGCTCTCAACGATCGGCATCGGATCCACTCTGTTTGACGTTTACGCATACCTAGATTCAAACACTCCACTATCGGCCGCCGTTCATTCTCTGTCTCTGGACCTGGAATGAACTTCCTCTTTCGCGTCGTCAGGTCTCCGCACTCAACTCTTTTGTCTTTTCCTTCCCCTCTTTCTCCCCCCTTCTCTTTCCTCTCCTCTTTCTCCCCCTTTCTCCTCACCCTCATCTTTCTCCTCTTTCTCCCCCTTCTCCTTATCTTCTTCCTTCTCTTTCTTCTCCCCTCTTTTGTCTTTTCCTTCCCCTCTTTCTCTCCCCCCTTCTCTTTCCTCTCCTCTTTCTCCCCCTTCTCCTCATCCTCTTCTTTCACCTCTTCCTTCTCCTCCTCCTATGTGGTTGCATCTGAGAGCAGATAGATGACTCGATCTGAACTTACTGCTTTTCCAGCCATGAACACTGTTTATTTTCACATGGCGTCATGCCGGTAAGCGATCGATTGACGTACCGTGCATCAAGTTGAAAGTTTAGTTCGTTCTATCAGTCTAATCTTAAGATATATACATACATATATATATATATATATATATATATATATATATATATATATATATATATATATAAAGCTCTGTGAATGGACTGAAGGAGAGGAGACGAGGTTCTAAAAATCATCATACAGGAGCCGAAATGCGATGTTGAAAACAGGAGAAAAAAAATCGATAGTGTCTGTTCAAAGGAAGCTTCACCACAGATCAGACGAGACGAAAGGCTGTAGTGGTGCAACCACCTGTATTTTATGTGGATCGTCTCTGTTTCCTTCCTGTCTATTCCGAACTGCAGTGCACACTGTCTGGTGAACGGATCTACGCACTATACATGTCTTGTCATTGCTCCAAATACGCTTTTTGTCTTTCTTTGTGTCTGTGCCGTGTCTCTCTGTCTGTCTCTCTCTTTCTCTCTCTCTTTCTCTCTGTCTCTCTCTGTCTGTCTGTCTCTGTCACACACACACACACACACACACACACACACACACACACACACACACACACACACACACACAGTAGTAGTAGTAGTAGTAGTAGTAGTAGTAGTAGTAGGCCTCCTTCGGTCATGGCTGACCATGGATAGAGTATATCCGACCTAATGTCTAACTGGGCTGTCTGCTTGGACCAAGCAGCGTCGCCTGACTGTAGATACCGATGCGAGAGAGACAGTCTCTGTCGCAGCGGTCACATGTGTAAACTGATGCTGGTCTGTTGACTGCCGTCCCTTTTCTGCGAGCTCGCTTTTCTGCTGCAGCAGCTGACAGTTTGTCCTCACCAATCCGTACCTGATTCTTGAGAGTGTTTCTCCAGCTGTTGCGGTCATCTACAAGGTCCTCCCAGGACTCAGTGTTGATCTCAAGTGAACCCCCTTCGTGTGTATGCGCAAGCATAAGATCAAATACGCACGTTAAAGATCCTGTAATCCATGTCAGCGTTCGGTGGGTTATGGAAACAAGAACATACCCAGCATGCACACCCCCGAAAACGGAGTATGGCTGCCTACATGGCGGGGTAAAAACGGTCATACACGTAAAAAGCCCACTCGCGTATATACGAGTGAACGTGGGAGTTGAAGCCCACGAACGCAGAAGAAGAAGAAGAAGAAGAAGATCTCAAGTGCCTTCATGTCACGTTTGCAAACGTCTTTGTATCTCAGCTGTGGGCAGCCGATGCTTCTCTACCCCGTGGCGAGCTCTCCATAAAGGATGTCTTTTGGGATGCGACCATCTTCCATGCGGCGAACGTGGCCCAGCCAGCGCAGCCGACGCTGTCTCAGCTTGGTATACATGGTCGGGAGGCCAGCGCGAGTCAGGACTTCGGTGTTTGTCATCTTGTCTTGCCAGGAGATGCCGAGTATGCGCCGTAGGCTTCTCAGATGGAAGGTATTGAGCCTTTTTTCCTGGTGGAGATGGCGTGTCTTAGCCTAGGACGTTTGTCTTCTTGAGACTGATGGTCAGACCGAAATCTTTGCAGGCCTGGGAGAAGCGATCCATTAGTGACCGCAAGTCCCGCTGGGTGTGGGTCACAACTGCGGCATCGTCGGCAAAGAGCATGTCTCTGATGAGGGCTTCGCGGACTTTTGTCCTTGCTCTGAGGCGGGCGAGATTGAAGAGCCTGCCATCTGATCTGGTCCGCAGGTAGATCCCTTCTTGCGCTGTGTTGAACGCATGCCTCAGGAGAAGAGCAAAGAAGATTCCAAATAGGGTGGGGGCGAGGACGCAGCCTTGTTTGACACCGCTGCGTACGTCGAAGGGCTTGGAAAGGTTGCCATTAAACTGCACCGTCCCTTTCATGTTGGAGTGGAAGGACTCAATCAGGCTGTGCAGTTTGGGGAGGGGGGGGGGGGCGGCAGCCGATCTTTCGAAGAGCCCTGAAAAGGCCGTCTCTGCTGACTAGGTCAAAGGCCTTGGTGAGGTCAATGAATGCGACATACAGGGGCATCCTCTGCTTCCTGCACTTCTCCTGGATTTGGCGAAGGGAGAAGATCATGTCTACCGTGGATCTCTCTGCTCGGAAACCGCACTGTGATTCCGGGTAAACGCGTTCGGCCAGTTTCTGCAGGCGAATTAGAAGGACCCGAGCGTAGACTTTGCCTACAATGCTGAGAAGTGAGATGCCTCTGTAGTTGTTGCAGTCGCTCCTTCCGCCCTTGTTTTTGAACAGGGTGATGATCTTGGCGTCCCTCATGTCCTGCGGTACAGCTCTCTCATTCCAGCACTGACAGAGGACTGTGTGCAGAGGATGCAGAAGAGTAGTCTCGCAGTGTTTAATGAGTCTGGGGGAATTCCGTCGCTGCCAGGTGCCTTGCCTGGTGTCAGGCTGTTAATGGCCTTGCTGAGTTCGTCATCAGTTGGCTCTGCGTCAAGTTCTTCCATGACCGGCATGCACTTGATGGCACCATGATTTCTGTGGAGTAGAGATCGGAGTAGTGTTCCGCCCATCTCTCCATCTGCTGGCTAGGATTGTTGATTTCTTCCCCAGTGGAGGATTTGAGGGGGCCAGTCTTGCTCTGTGTTGGTCCCAGTGCCTTCTTGATGCCATCATACATCCCTCGGATGTTGCCTCTTTCAGCAGCATTCTG
>NC_134894.1:28324248-28369248 GCF_041734735.1 Babylonia areolata | reverse complement strand
TATATACTTTGCTGTTACCTATTTCCTGTTGTATATATCCTCGTTGCTAATGTATCTTGTCTTTTGCCATCGAACTGTTTTATTTTTTATCTGTTTTTTGTTTGTTTGTTTTTTGTTTCACCCCCCCCCTCCCCCCCGCAATTCTGCCTTTGACATATGCTTGCCTTGTGCTCTGCACCAAATGTCAAAAATGTACAGTGTTCGTTCATAAAACATTTTGAGAGGCTGCATAAACTATAAGGTTTTCCTTTTCTGGGTGCAAACATTCTATAAAATTTTCCTTTTTCTCGGTGCAAGCATACAATGAAGCCCCCCTCCCTCCGGTGCAACAGGAAGAAAATGGCAGCAAGCTTGCCATGACTGTTTTACTTTTCCTTTCGATAATGGCCACGCTGAAATCTCGCTTCACCGAAAACATTAATCTTTCATTACAAACAAATATCAAATAAATGTAAGCATGATTGTTTGATTAAATCATCAACAGCATAGTAGATAAGAGAAAATATTTGTCTTTGAAAGTTGTTTGCCACTTCTCGAACAAGGGAGACGTGATTGTGACGTCATGAATTTTCTTGTCCCCGTAAAAGGGAACAACTCGTTTGGGTGGATACCGAGGAGTTGCTTTTTGATTTGATATTTTCACAGTTTACAGTTATTTCGTACCAGATGATGGCTGAAACAGAGACAAACATGGAAACATGCAGTTTGTCTGATGAGCGAATAGATGACCGAAAGGTAAAGTTATGTCTGAGTGAAAGAAAGATGCGTGTCGATAGCCGACTTCTGGCACTGTTCGTCAGTTTTTGACGAATTTCCCGTTTCTACGAACTAGATATGTTCCGCATGGCAGTTTGTTAAAATGCTTTGTACTTTTGATCACGTATTCATTTGAAGACCATTTTGTGATATTTTTTCAAGACGAACGTGCTTATTACTTCTTTTAATTACTCAGCTATAAAGCAAAGTGGGTTCACAAAAGAACAGCTCGAACTCGTGACGCGTTTCGCGATCTGTTGATGGGATAGCAGAGAAACAAAGGCTCTTTGTCTTTTGCGAAGAAAGTTGATTTAATACACAAACTCAATTGACTATTTTGTTTGACGGTATTAGTTTGATTAAAATATACATTAATATTCTTCCACCAAAAGCACAGTCTGAATGTTCGATAACACGTGGTGTTGACCAGTAGGTACCACTACCAGTAAATTCTTATTATTATTATTATTTTTAATTTTGTGAGTGGGTGTTGTGGTGGAGAAGGGGAAACATTCATTTTGATTTAATCTTTGATAATGGAAATGAAAGAAATCAAAACAAGCTGTTCATCATCATGACTTCATAGTATGCATGCATACACACACTGACAAAGTGACACTAATAGTGACACACATGCTCACACTCTAACAACACACACACACACACACACACACACACACACACACACACTCACACACAGTAATTTCTGTATGTGTGCACACTTACACACACACACACACACACACACACACACACACACACACACACACAAACTAACAAAACTTGTTAACAGCATTAGATTAGTGTTCGACATTACTGTACCTTTGCTTCAGCCTACACAGCATGTTTGTTCATCATCAGCTCCCATACCATCCTTCTGCATAATAATATCCTGCTTTAAAAAAAATATATATTCATTGGCTGGAACAAAGTTGATCAGCAAGTGAACTTTACCAGGTGAGAGTTTACTTCAGCATGGCAACTTCTTTCAGAAGCCTTGGGTTGGGAAGTGATAGCTGTTAATTTTATTAAAACTATGCATTTAGCCAATGCTTTTTGGATGTTTGGTTCAGAGTGGCATCACCCATGGACTTTTCTTCACCCTGTACATCAATAAAAAATTAAGAAGCAATACGAGGCTTGAGTGTTCCTGATAGAAGTTTGTTATGTTTACAGATGGATCCTACAACCATTGTCAAGAGCCTGTCTGATCCAGTGGAGGAAAGTGAACAGTTTTTAAAAGAGAGTGAAATTTGTATCAAGATGTTTGAACGGTGGAATGAAGTAGAGCAAGTGACATTTGTTGAGAATCTTCTATCCCGTATGTGCCATTACCAGCATGGTCAAATCAACACTTTCCTGAAACCCATGCTGCAGAGAGATTTTATTTCTGCTCTACCAGGTATATTGTCTTTCTTTTTTCCTTTCTTATTGATCAGGTGGTTATTTTCTTGACACAAAACAGAAAATGATACAGAATATTTATTGTAAATATATTATTTTACATATTTTGATCAGATGGTAATTTTCTTGACTGAAAATAAGTGAAATTGACAAAACACAAATGTTGTTAATATATTTTATTTTTATGCGTTATGTGCATCTTCAATTTCAAACAAAATTGATGCGTTAATGATAACAAAAAAGGTAAATCAATTATTCAATACAACACAAATATAAATAGGTGTTCATTATTGTTTTGTATCGCATTATTCAATTTGTCAGTTGAAAAGAAGAAATGAATACAATTTACAGAAAAAATGCTATTGTTTAAAAAACAAAGATGAAAAAGCAGAAAATTATCAAAATATCTAGTTTCTATTCCCCATCCTTTTTGTGAATTGTCCTTCCTCATCCTTCATGTGACTTGGTTTTATACTGTTACTGATTTTAACCTGTAAAACCCCAGGGAGTTTACAGTCTTGACAGGTTTTCATGCCATATTGATGTAGAAAAACGCTGAAAATATACAGTTTTTCTTCCAAATTATGTATGGACAGATCTGGAAATACTGTAGTAGTTAGTTACCTTTCACTTGTTCTTTTATGCATACGTTGGAATGGGAATACGTTTTAATGAGACGAATTTTGATGGCAGAGCATATGTGGTTGTAGAGCTCAATGAGTAAAGCACAACCAGGAAAATTCTCCTCCTAATTGACCTATGACTTTGCTTTCTCAGTTTCTGGCCTCTTATCTCTGCCTGTGGGCATATGACCCCCAAATTTTCCCCTCAGCCTAAGCTCAGGCTGGATAATTTTGCAGAACAAATTTGTGACATCTGGGGTTGTTGACACTATTATTATTATTATTATTTATTAAACTGTAAATTGTTACTGTGGTTGTGGTAAGTGGAATGACCAGGAACAAGGTAAAATTTTAATCAGTTGTGCTGCTTATTGCAAATATAATTGTACTTGATTTCATATTGCTTACTGCGTTATAAACTTTCATGAAGAGGAGCTATTTAAAGTAAGTATTTTGCAGTACTTTTTATTATTAATTTTTATCATTACACATATACACACACACTCACAAGCGTGCGCACGCGCACACACACACACACACACACACACACACACATTTGTATACATACACTGAAACCTTTTTTTGTTTTACCTGCATTGCAGTTTTACAGTTCTTGCAGCAGTGATGCTTAGATTCCACTTAGACTGTACATAACTGTAAATTTGTTTGTTACCACCAGCCAAAGGTCTGGATCACATAGCGGAGAACATCCTGGCATACTTGGATGCGAAGTCACTGTGTGCGGCAGAGCTGGTGTGCAAAGAGTGGTACCGAGTCATTTCAGAGGGTAACTTGTGGAAGAAACTCATTGAGAGGAAAGTGCTCACAGACAGCCAGTGGAAGGGACTCTCAGAAAGGAGGACATGGTAAGTTCTGGTACTCATAGATTTGTGATTCCTCCACCTGTCCTGTTTCCCCCAATTTACCATGCATCACCAACTTCCTCTCTTGCCTCATTTAGTTTTTATTTAATGCTTGCATTAGATGCACACAATCATCAGTGTGTGTGACTGGACATTGCTCAAAATTCGTTGATCAGAATGTTGCTCTTTTTTTTTTTTTTTTTTTTTTTTTTTTTTTTTTTAATAAGTTTAGTGGCGTTCAGACCTGCCAACTACTAAGTTGTGAGCACAGTGTGCTCTGCTGAGCTTCAGAATGCTCTGTAATTGGGTTCATGATAAAGACAATATATAGTGAATGTCAAGTTGGACAATGTGTCCAGTGCCCAGGAAAAAAACTCTTTCTAGAGCATGAGCAGCCAGAATTAAAAAGTCCTGCATGCTCCTCCATTCAAGTTTGAAGCACAAGAGCTTGTGCAATGTGTCAAATTGTACATTACCCTAGTGACCACTTTTTTTTCTTTTTTTTTCAGCATCGTAATTGAAAGACTGTCAGAGTTAGTTCCCTTGAATGTTATGTTGCTGTAGCTGTGCCAAAATAAACACTGTCAAAATGGACAGTAGGCTGCATACTTACTGGCTAGGATTAAAACCATTTCAGCAGTGCCTCAGAGCATAAAAACAGATACCTTGATGCATCAAGGTAAAAAATATCGAATTGATTGCCATGTCTGATTTGGCAAGTAATTGTTTGGATGAGATGCAGAATGGTTTGGTCCATATCTGAGATGCATCCCTGCTTATGTGTGTATTGTGTAATTGCAGTGTAAGTTACAGACAGGGGATCTAGTTACTACCTATAAATGTTTGTGTTTCACTTTTCTTCCCAGGGACAAGTATTTGTTCAAGCAAAGGCTGGGAGAGGAACAGAAAGACCATAAGTATTACAGGCTGCTCTACCCACAGATCATCCAAGACATTGAGGTAAGATTAAGAGACTGGTGGATTGCTGTCAAAGACAGGAATTTCAAAATAACAGTTTGCTTTTAACTATAAAAGTTATGGTTCATTATTGGTTCCATAAGAATAGAATCTGCAAATGTGTTAAATGTCTGCAATTTCCTAATTGACTGTTAAAACTATTACATATGTGTAAATTGTCCGGATATCATCTGTTAAGACTTCTGTTTAAATTTCTTTGTAACTTGCAATGTTACAATCTAAGTGACACTGTTGGACAGTAAAAAGGAACTATGGGGTTGCAAGATGTCAACAGTTCACTGGAATCCTGGAGGGAGAATGTATCCTGCTCGTTACACGAACCATGTTACAGTACACAATAAGTTTTGTGTGTGTATGTGTGCGGTAAGTCAATCAGTTTTGATTGTTTTATGGTTGCAGGCTTGGGATTACTTCATTTAGTTTGCTTATTATTTGTCCTTCGTCATCCTTGATGTTTTTTTTCTTCATTTATTGTGACTTTAAAATCTTAACGTGTTCACTGAAGTAGTGGAAAAAATCATGCATTATAAATTGTGCATTTCAGCGAATAGAGAACAACTGGCGGACCGGTCGTCATGCATTGCAGCGGATACATTGTCGAAGTGAGACCAGCAAGGGGGTGTACTGTCTGCAGTACGATGACAACAAGATCATCAGTGGCCTTAGGGATAACACCATTAAGGTGAGTAGTTGTAACAAGGGAAAGGGCCACATTCCAACTTAATTCAAAGGTATTTGAAGTTGCTATTCAATAGGTTGGTGACAGTCGCAAACAATATGAGCACAGGTGTTTGTGCACGTATGCTTGTGTGCACACTTAGACAGACACACACAAAGACACTCATGCACAAACATACACATACACAAACCACACATGCATACACATGCATACACACACACACATGCACACGCACATTTGCACACATTGTCCAGAATCAGAAATGGCCTCGAATGTGAAATCTGCTAGGCTGTCAGATTAAAACTTGTCCGTGGCCATAAAGAAGCAATAGCCTTGAAAATGACATACACCCCTGTTTAAGCATGTTACCTGGATGTTACTTGCTTCCATTTTTGTGGTATATAGTATACTCATGCTTTGATATTGTGCACATTTTCCTTGTCCAGGTATGGGACAGACACACGCTGGAATGTGTGCAAGTGCTGACAGGCCACACGGGCTCTGTGCTGTGCCTGCAGTACGATGAAACCATCATCATCTCTGGCTCCAGTGACTCTACAGTCCGGTAAGAAAGAAAGCCCCAAATGTTTTTAATTTTAGGTAGAATTGTCATTTGTTAATAACTTCTGTTTTGTCAGTGAAGTGACACTAGTCTTCAACACTTGTGTCAGAATATCATTATTTCTCAACCCATTTTGCTTTTCTTTTCAGATCTTCTCAGTGGTTAATTTTTATGTCAGTCATTATTGAATTTATCAACAATAATTTACATTGAATAAATAAAAAACAAAACAAAACAAAAAACACTTTAGCACCAGCACCATTGATGCATAATGCCTTCTAATGGCACATGGCTCTCCACAGTTTCAGTTTCAGTAGCTCAAGGAGGCGTCACTGCGTTCGGACAAATCCATATACGCTACACCACATCTGCCAAGCAGATGCCTGACCAGCAGCGTAACACAACGTGCTTAGTCAGGCCTTGAGCAAAAAAAAAAAAAAAAAAAATATATATATATATATATATATATATATATATATATATATATATATATATATAAGCTTACATAAATAAATAATAATTATGATATTAAAAAAAAAAAAAAAAAGAAAAGAAAAAAGGTAGTAGTAATGAAAATAATGATAAAATAATAATAATAAATAAATAATTAAATAAATAAGACAACAATGATGATAAATAAGCAAATAAATATAAAACATGAAGACACACATTCACACATACACACACACATGCATAACAGATATGCCCCAAAAACGCAGTTTCACAGATATGAAAGCACAGTCAAATACGTATAAACGTACATGAGCTCCAACACACTCACACACACACATACACCACAAATTACCCTGCACCTCCTCCTTAATAAGCTAACACCAGTGACTATTTAAATTTTAATGTAAAATTTGTCTTGTCAGGACGACAGTTAATGTGACACTGATGGCACTGTTGTTAACTCAGGGTGTGGGAGGTCAAGTCTGGGGAGATGATGAACACCCTGATCCACCACTGTGAGGCTGTGCTTCATCTGCGCTTCTGCGACGGCATCATGGTCACCTGTTCCAAGGTCAGTCATTAGTCATCATGGAAATCTCAGTGGTTTTCTCATTGATTTTATTGAATAGTGTTATCAGGAGAGGATACCTAGGCTCTTCGCCGTCCTTGTGTAGAGAATCTGACTTGAATTTATGGAATAGTTGTATCTGGAAGCAATCTCATTTTTCAGTTGCATAATGCCTTCACTTGCAGTTTGGTTTTGTTGACATATATGTATAAAAAGTGTGTGTGTGTAATCATGATCTGGTCTCTCTTGACTGTGTATGTCTGTGTGTTAGGTGAGTTTTGATAATGGCATTTTCTCTGCAAATGTTATTGGACCAAAATAAGATGAAATTTTAATTCCCTGCTTGTTTGAAATTCCAGATCCTGGAATTGGTTCCATATCGTGAGTGTTCAGTAATGAATTGGTTCCATATCATGAGTGTTAAGTAATTTTTTGAGAAAGCTAGAACTGTTAATGCACTGTAAACAATTGTCTGTTTCTTCTGTCACAGGATCGCTCCATTGCTGTGTGGGACATGCAGTCACCCACAGAGATCAACCTGCGGCGTGTGCTGGTGGGGCATCGTGCCGCCGTCAATGTGGTCGACTTCGATGAGAAATACATCGTGTCCGCCTCAGGAGACAGGACCATTAAGGTGAATATTTGCTCATATGCACTTGTTATTCTAAAAAAAAGTACTGTATAAGATATGGAGGTGAAAAGAAAAATAACCATAGCAAGTATTCTCATGATGGACTGGCACAGGTTTAGTTCTGTGGTAATAGTGTTGTTTTGTTCTTAGTCACATGATAATAAGGTACAGTGGGATAACATTGTTTTGTGTGACACTTTTATTGACTCAGTTTTGTAAACAAAGTGAGTCTGTGGTTTAAGTAGGTGTTCAGTTGTGTGTGTGTGTGTGTGTGTCCATGGTAAACTTAAACAGATTCATTTTTTTCTGGAAACACTTTGCCTGCCAATACCAAATTTGGAGTAAACCTAGTAGGGAAAAAATCTTTGCAGTCATACCAATAATTGGTGTAAGACTTCAGAATTAAGCCATATTTCTGGATCATTAACGGTTTATTTCATTGAGGCTCAGTATTTAAAAAATACCCATAATCCAGTTGTGAATAGAAGTTATGTTTGATTAGAAGATGGCATGACATCATTTTTCTTCTTTTCTCATGATCCCTTTACTGGATAAAGTATGTATCACAAGTGAGTCTTGAAGGCCTTGCCTCGCTTGTTTTGGGTATTTCCTCCATTATTTAAAGGCTTTGATTGATGGTGTTCTCCTCAGAACCATAACTTATCAACCTGTAAGGCTTTTCATTGTCCACATGTGCAGCAAATGACTAGTCATACCAAATATCACAGATGATGCTCAGCAGGTGAAGAAAAAAGGAAGTCACGCCTGACACACTTCATTCTATGTCCTATTCTCAGTTTTCTCTAGAGTCATCCTCCTGCCCCTTTGGGAATGTTGGAGGTCTTTCAGTTTAAACAGCATCCCCACTTGCTGGAAATTTTGTACAAGGAATTTCTGTTTTTCTTTTTCTCCCTTTGTTCCTTCCTTTTTGTTTTTTGTTTTTTTCTTCTCTGGACTTGTCTGCTCTTGTCCTCATAGTCCAATTTCCCTTTCTTATTCCAGCAAGCCATGACATTTTTCCACTCTTTTCTGCAGTTTATGATGTACTCATTGTGCTGCTCTGTTCTGGCAATTAGGTAGTGATATTGTAAACACTGGGATGGAAACTAGTTGAACATGTTGCAGTGTTATTTGTCAGTATGGCCTTGTGAATATTTTTTATGTGTGTGTAGCTTTGAAGTTTTTTTGTTTTTTTTACATTATGTTGTTTTATTTTGTGCCAGGTGTGGAACACATCCACTTGTGAATTTGTTCGCACACTTAATGGTCACAAGCGCGGCATTGCCTGCTTGCAGTACAGGGACCGTCTTGTCGTCAGTGGAAGCTCAGATAACACAATCAGGTCAGTATTCAGTGAAACATTTTGTCAGTTATTGATTTGTGTTATTTGGAGTGTGTGTACGGGTGATTGTCACAGCCATTTTGAATTTTTATTCAGAAGATGATGCTTAGCCAGTTCAGTGCCAGAGAATTTTGTATTGACAAAAAAAGTACTTTCACCTTCCCAGGGAATTTGGGGGCAATAATTTTTTTAATTCTAGTACAAAAACTATGTGAGATATTGAAACAAAGTAAACATTTTGTGAAGGAAAATGAATGTAGATTCATAATATGGGCTTTTTTTTCCCAATTAGTTCGATTGTAGAGAACTGTTAGGCATTTTAAGTGAAGATAATTTTTGGGCACAAAAATTCCACCACCACAGAATGGCATCTATCATAATGAAGAAAACAAACAAAATGCAGCTGAAAAGAGCATGCCTATTATCTGTCAAAAGAGGGTGCTAGCTAGCTGGACAAAGGGAAGGTTACCTACTTCCGGGAGGTTATCGGCCATAGTTGCTTTCGTTTTCTCCGCATAGGTGGATAGTAGTTTGCACAGGACAGGAATGTCAGACCCCTGCCGGAGTCTGCACTAGTTGGGTCACGGTAAGTATGTTATTTAAACGTAATTTTAGATAGAAAATTTCCTTTTTATGATATGAGACGACCAAGACAATTATGCATTCCCAAAATGTGTGTGGAATTTTTATTTGTTCAGTTTACTGCAGTCATTGTTTTTATGCCTTGTGAAGGTCATATGAATGATAGACAGGGTAGAAACATGTATGTGTATTGGCTCTTGATTGATGCCTCCCACCTTTGCAATGCTTTGATGAGTGGTTTGATGGTGGCATTTCAGGCTGTGGGACATTGAATGTGGAGCATGTCTGAGGGTGTTGGAAGGTCATGAGGAGCTGGTGCGCTGTATCCGCTTTGACAACAAGCGCATTGTCAGTGGAGCCTATGACGGGTATGTGAAAAGCAATTTTTTAAAAATAATTGTCAAATAATCCTTACATGAAGGACAGGGATGTATGCCTTGTAAGGAAGAAATTAAACTCATAAAGAGTTTGAAGCTGTGAGCTATCAGAAGGCTGTTATGGTTCATACTCTTGGCAAGTTAGGAAGCTTTGAGCTGTCTACTTTATATCTGTTGATGTTGACTGTGCCAAGAATCTTCGTGTCCCTCAGAGTTTGAATGGGTACACTAGGACTTAAATATAAAACAGCAAACACACAAAAACCAGGATAAGAGAAGGGGAGGTAACCTACTTTGGGAGATTATCGGCTGTAGGTACTTTCGTTTTCTCCGCATAGGTGGGTAGTAGTTTGCACAGGACAGGAATCAGATCCCTGCCGGAGTCTGCGCTAGTGGGTCATGGTAAGTATGTTATTTAAACGTAATTTTAGGAAGAAAATTTCGATAAGAGAAGTGGTGAATCCAGTCCTGCATTGACATACAAGTACAGGAGACTGTATGACTACTGTGTGCAGCAAAATCAAGGTGTGGGATCTGCAGGCCGCCCTGGACCCCCGCGCACCAGCTGGCACTCTGTGCCTTCGCACTCTTGTGGTAAGACTTTGTCACAGGTTTTTAGCATTCCACCTCTCTTCTGTCTGTCTTCTGGAACTGTCGGGAATATTGATAGTGTAAACTACATGCAAAAAACATGTTCCATACAGATGGAAAAAGCATATTTGTATGTTCCAGACACGCAAAAAACATATTTATACATTTTGGAGACAGAAAAAAATCATATTTATTCAGTCCAGACAGAGAAAAAATCATGTTTGTTATTCCAGGCATAGAAAAAGCATTTCTGTAAGTTCCAAAGTGTTGTTTGTTGCATTAGTAATCTGTCTAGAAAGATCTGCAGAGCTTCACAAAAAAAAGATGAAAAATCTACTTGTTAACATGAGTGTTTGATTGTTGGATGGGTAGATTGGCAGTACTATTTCTTTCAGTCAGTTCATTTCTTATCTGTGGGGTATTGTGCATGTTTTAGTCTGTTTATCCAAATAGTTCAGTTATTAGTCATTACAAATATATAAGTATTGTACTTAATGAAGGAGATCGCTATCCTTCCTTTTCATTCACTCACGACAAACTTCTTTTGAATATTAAGTTTAGATTTATGCATCTTCTAATTCTATCCATATCCATGCCACTTTTGTTTAGTGAACACTTACAAATTATATTTGTGTTGGTATTGCAGGAACATTCAGGGAGAGTCTTCCGACTGCAGTTTGATGAATTCCAGATTGTGAGCAGTTCACATGATGACACAATCCTTATTTGGGACTTTCTGAATGTGCCAGTGCCAGAAGGCTCACGCTCTCCTGCCAGAACCTACACCTATGTCACGAAATGAACAGTCCAGCTTGGCTTGATGTCCTCCTCTTTTTTCTCCATTTTACTGCAGCATGACTTGTTGGGTTCTGACCAGGTCAGGTCAGAGGACTTGACGGAACTGCCACAGAGGCTTAAACATGCTTGGCCATTTTACAGTGTCATCAGGGCTGGTTTGGATCATTACTTGCATGACTCACTTCTTTGTCAGTAAAGCCAGAAACTGAGAGTGAACAGTACCAGACTGAGTGATAGACATGGACAGAATTGGTGTGTGTATGTGCTGGCGATAGGTTGAAGCATGTGGTTGGTTCCTCATGTTGTGCTTTGGAGAAAGGCACACATAAATACACACAAACGTTTGTATACATGCAGTCCCATACATACATGGACACACATGTACAACCATACATGTGTGCATAGAATGTAGATGTACACATAGAAAAAACTGAATGTTGGAACCTCAGATTTGGCATTGGAATATTGAATCAGACACGTTGAAACAGTTTTCTTTTACCATTTTTTGCATATAAGTTTTAGGGTTTTTTTTAGTAAACCTTTTATAGGCACAGTGATTGCTGCAGATATAGAACAGAAATAAAATAGAATTTCAGAAAAAAAATGATGTTTTAAATGTGCAGACATTTGCAGGCATGTGAAATACTGATGAGCTCTTGTGTTTTTGTTGAAAAACTAAAACTTCTGAGGGGGAAATCTTACCAATAAAAGGCTTACAATCCTTCATAAAAAGAAGGATTAAGGATTTTTTTTATTCATTTTTTAATAATTTTGTTATAACCTTGCTGTCTTCTGTGATTGCAGAAAACAGGAATTTTTCTGACCGTCTTAAAAATCCACTTAATTTATTTCCATGACCCTTACAATGGACTGAGACAGAGTAGAATCCACATAGACAATTTTCAGACATTTGTTTTTCCTTAGGCAGTTCTGATGCCTGGTTTCTGCAAAGGAATCAGGAAGTGTGGATCCAGACTTCTGGATTGTCAGAAGTGAAAACAAATGGGGACATCATGAAAAACTAAAGCATGTGAATTGGTTTGAGTTAATGAAGGGGTGGGATTTTGCTCAGCTTTTGAAGCAACAACAAAAAACAACCCACCCTGTAATAAGAGAGCATATGTTGCTTGAAAAGAAAGGCAGAGATCACTGGCTGATGGTGTAATGATGAAAGAGAAATCCTGTGACATCATTACTTAGATACTTGTAAAGATGAAACTTCATCACTTGTCAACTGAATGCTAAGATACATCATAATCTATGTAATTCTGTGGACACATTTTGCATATGCTAAATTGTACACAATAGCATTACTTGTACTGTACTAGCCTGCTGTGTGTTTTGTCTGCATTTTGATGACGTCCTTATCATGTGATACAACATTGGTGCTGCACCAAGCAAAAATATTTGAAGACGTGATTAAGCTGAAGGCCAAGAGAGTGCAAGGAAAATGTAGTGGTATAGAAAATGGCCCCCCAAATGCAGTGCATTGACAAAGTGTTAGTGGCTGTGCAGGTATGTGTAGTGGGTTGGAGGCTGTGTTGAGTGGTGTTTTTGAGAAGTTGTATTGAAACATGTCTTATCCCTCTTCTCCAGTTTTTGGTCACATTCCACTCCATTCTGTGTGTTGCCGCCCATACCAGGTGTTGTCCTGTGGTCCTCACTACTGTATTCTTTTTATCAGGCCTGCTGAAAATCAAAAGGTTGTTAAAAGCTGTTTGAAATAACAGACACTGTACTTAACAGTCACCAGCATTGGAAGAAGTAGTTTTCCCCCAAAAGTCTTGGGCAGATATAATTTCCTTTCTTTGATTATCTGTTCAGTTAAATCAGTGGATATAGTTAATTGGAGTTGCACAAAGACAATCAAGACTATCAAAGTAAAAAGTAGTGTTACTCACTGACTCAGTTGATTAGATTTTTTTCCCTTTCACCAGTAAAATACAAAATTGAATTTTGTCAGCCTCACAAACAGAATGACAGTGTAGCCATCTTCATTTCTAATATAGGAGTCAGGAAGAGATTGCTGGAGAAAAACAGTGCGATACAGATCACATACACTGCTGGTGTCAGTGAGATATGAATGGATTTTATGTGCACTGGATTTTCCGGGGGGTTTTTGTTTGTTTGTTTTTGTTTTGTTTTTTGTTGTTTTGTTTTTTTACTTTCACTCAACCACTCTGATTTCTATAGAAATGGGCAGTCACCTTCAGCAGGCCTGAAAAAAGTATTGTGTGTAAATTGGTTACTGGCTGATCTTCCTGGTTAGTCATATGTAGTTCTAAAGAGAAAACACACATGTATTGTGCTATTGTGAAACTGAGAGCTATTTGAAAGATGATGGCGTCTTGTTATATTTATGCAAACAGAATGGGTGTGTCAGTGTATCACTGGGGATGGTGACTGTGTTGCATTTATCTTATTGACTGGAGAGAGAAGAAACACCATTATCATATACTGGCTCTGGAGTTGCCCTTCCTTCAGGATATGATGGTGGTGTTTCTGCTGTATCCTTAGCAACGGTTGTGGTTGTCCCTGACAACAGCGTGGAGATTTCTTTGTGAGGAAGAAGGGGAACAATTGAATGGTTGAGATCTTCCTCAGTCCTGTATTTCCACATGTGAATTTGGCGCTTTTGAACAGTGTGAACTCTTCCTGTATTGGAGACATTTGATCGAGCATCCTGTTTTTGAACATGTGATTGGGGGGCAGGGGGTGTGCTTCTAGCTGCCTGCTGTAGAAAGGGAATGTGGTCTTCATGTTTGAGTACTGGATAGCAGTTGCTGTCACTTCAGCATTTCAGCATAAAAGTCTGTTTTTCAACAGAAACATCATCATTTGCTGACTATGGAGTTACCCTTCCTTCCCTCCCTCTTCAGGACACTGAATCGCAAACCATGCTTGTGCAGGTGAAATGTCATCACATCATGTATAGTACATTGCCAGGTAATGGTTCTCTGACAGTGCAGAAGCCTTCAGGACAGAGTGGAGATTGAAATCTGTGTTGACTTTTGTGCGGAGATTCCTTTTTGTTCAAGCTTGCTGAATACTGATTATGGAGAACTACATTTTGCAGAAGAGTAGAAAAAAGAATGTACAGTTAGAGGGGTAACCGTTAGTCCTCTTTTTAAACTTTCATACCTGTGTGTAAAAAAAAAATTTAAAAAAAAGAATGATATCTGGACTTCTGGAAGAAAAGATTAACAGCACTTTACAGAGTAAAGCTTGTAGAAAATGACACTTTGACAGTTTGATTTGGAAAGGGGAAGGGGAGTCTGCAGAGTAATACTGTTGCTTATCTGCAGAGAAATGTTTCTGTCTTGCACTTACTTGTTTTCTCATGTAAATGTGATGCACACCACTGAACATATTTCCCGGATGGAGTCAGTAGATAATTTATGTGTCGGAGGTGTCTATGGACAGTTTTTGGATGGTGTGTCTTCAGTAAGGGTGACTGGTTGACATGATGTCATTGGAATAACTATTCATGTATAATGAAATTTATTTGGATGTCATTTTTAGTTTTCTAAGATACTTTGTGTGTGTGTGTGTGATTGATGGGTTTGTTTGTTGTTTTCATTCATTTTTATTTTGGGGGGGGGGGGGGGGGTTGTCATGCATATTTGTGGTGTTTGTTTTGAAACACAAGTGCAGTCTGTTCATTGAAATAATATGAAAAAAAAATTATGAAAGTTTACTTTTTCTTTTTTTTGTTATCATCAAACATGGAGTATAATACAAACTCCTCGTTTTCTTTTCATAAATTCTTAAACACTTTAAATGATTTTTTCAACAATGGTGGGGGAAAAAGTGACAATTTTTAATGTGCTTTGTTTTTTTGCATCATAATATTTTTTCTTCTGGATTTGTGCAGATGATAGAGGGTAAACAAAAATAAGAACCATACCTTTGCCCATTCCAACCATCCGCTGTAGGAGCATCATTGTTTTTGTTAATCCATCCGGCTTGTTATGAAATTATTGCGAGTGCAAGTGTGTGTATGTATATGTATGTTCCTTTCCTTTAAAGAAAATGAAAAAAAAAATGTATATATGTGATGCTTGTTCTTTCTCTCTCTTTTTTTTTCTTTTTTTTTTTTTTTTTTCCTTTAAATTCCTCCCTAATAATATACTTTTTTTTCTTTTCATTTTTTCCTTTTCTGATTTTATTATTATTTTTATCTTGGACATGTAGAGCAGCTTTGTTGTTTCACATGTGATTATTTAGTTCCCTATTTTATCTGTCTGCATGTTATCATTAATTCATATTTTAACGCTGATTTTAAATGAGAGCATTTCTTCATGTGACAAAAATTTGTCTGCTGCCAAGTTGTTCAGTGTGATTTGATACAATTGTCTAAAGGTATGGAGTTTTTCGATTGCAGCTTTCTTATTAATTTGTGTGATAATTCATCGACTTGGGCTTGTGGCTTCCATGTAATATTGGCAGGAGCGGCTCTGCACATTGTTCCTATGTTGTGAGAAATTATTTACAGACATTTCCTTTTTAACAAAAAGAAAATGGGAGTGCAGAATTATTAAATGGTTGCACACACCACAAAAAGCACTTATACAACACAAAATCATTGCATATATGCTCATTATGCAGGCACGCGCACAGCCATGTGCATACAAAATATCTACCCCTGAATTATGAAATGGAATTGTTGGACTTCCATGAAGTTAGTTACCTGCAGTTATAGTTTGTATGGACTTCATTTTGATTTGCCATTTTTCTTTTCTTTTTTTGTTTCTTTTGTTTGTTTTTTTGTTTTGTTCTTTTAATCTTCTGCCCTCTTTCATTATTTTTTCTCTTCATCTTTCCATACATGTAGTGTTCAAAGTTCCTTCTTTTTTCCTTTTCCTTTTTGTCACTCGGTTTCTGTCATCAGCTTTATATTATAGAAAGCAAATGCCACTGGAAGGAAATACTCTGGTCACTTGGAAGTACTGACATTCAACTGCAAGAAAAGAATCCAGTCATATCCCCACTAACATTTTTGCAGATGCATGCTATCTCTCCATCCATGCTCATCTCTGTCTCTCATTCTCTATCTTTTTGTCTGCCTGGCTGTTTCTCTCTCTCTCTCTTTCTCTCTCTCCCTATATCTCTTCCCTCTAAGTTATTAATGCAACTGAACAATATTTTGGCTGATAGATAAACGGTATCTCACACTGTTCAAGATGTGCAATATTGTGATTCCTGTTAGGAGATGGATTAAATAATAATTGAAATTCTGTTTGTGATTCATTCTCTCTCTCTCTCTCTCTCCCTCTCCCTCCCATGAGACAACACTTTTACACATACTGTTACACATACAAAGGGTACATTATTCATTTATGAGTGTCAACAGAACTGTTCCTGTCTCCAAGTATGATCCAAGTTTCAGTTCAGTTTTTATTTGGGTGCTCACTTCCATGTTGTTGGTCTTCTTTTGGGGGGGATTTGGAGGGAGTGGGGTGGGGGTGTCAAAGGGCTGGGGAAGGGGTCTGACATTTGACTCTTCCTTCCTCCTTCCCACCCATCCCAGATTACGTGTTAAAAGTGTCTGTTGTAGGTTTTACAGCTGAAGGACTCCCACAGACGAGGAATTAGGCACATTTTCTGTAAACTTCCTGGACACCACAGTGATGGTCATGAAGAAGGGAGATAATCCACTGTACAGCTGTATTGTGATGACTTTCGGTTTTATATTTATAAGGAAAATATTCGTCACATAGAGATTAGTTGGTTGTTCATGTATTAGATTTGAAAACAAACAATGCTGTGCTGTTTTTAGAGTTTTGTTTTGGTGTTTGATAGTGTTTGTTTTCAATTCCATTGTGTTTTTGTCCAGCTTGTTATGTAACTCGTTATACAAAGTGCATGCTGTTTCTTTATTTCTGGTGGTGTGTAACACATGATGCAATCACCGGGGATAGTGAAATCGATAAAAATTGATGTTAAAGAGCTGTATGTGAATATGTCCTTTTTGTGTCAAATTGTGATAATACACTTATACAGCTTACTTCTTTGTACATGGCATGTGTGCCTGTGTGTCAAAAGATGCAGTTCTTTTTCTTCATTTTTGTTTGTTGGTTGCTGTTTTTTTGTTTTTTGTTTTTTTGTTGTTGTTTTTTTTTGCTTTTTGTGAGCTTTTTGAATAGATGAAATTGTCGTCTGTTTGCTCTTGACTTTCCAACAGTACTGACTGAAATAGATCTAGTGTTGCATGTAAACCTTGTCATGCATGTCATTTCTAGCTTACATCAGCTTGTACAAATGTAGTTTACATTTCTGGCCCATTTTTTTGTGCACCCCTTTCAGCTTCTGGCTTCTTTTTTTTTTTCTTCTTTAAGTATGCAGAGGATTTGTTTGTTTTGTTTTGTTTAGTGTGTGGATGTGGATGATGACAAATTATTTATGAACCTTATTCTGTTTTGGTTTGCAAGGTGTCCAGATGTCTTGTATTAAAGTGGATTTCAGTTTAGCTTTTGTGGCAGTCAGGTGTAACAGTCCAATGTGTGACAGGTGTGACGCGTGATAGACTTTGTTTGGTTTCTTACAGATCTCTTTGTCACGATGATACAATTAAAGATGATTTCAAAGTGCATTATGATGTGTGTAGTTTGTTGATTTGTGTTCACTGTCTTAATGAAATTGGTTGTGACCTAATGTTTGTCCTTAACAAGATATTTGTGTGAAATGCAATTTTAGAACGAAGATATTTTGATCAGCATCAGAATTAGTGGTTCTTGGTGTATGAAATATCAGGGTTGAAATTGTCCCATGGAAGGATTGAGGCTTTGGTAAGCTGGCTTTTTTTTCTCCTTTTTTTGTTTTTTGTTTTTTCTTTTCTTTTTTTGTTACTTTAAGAAAATTTGAACATTGACTCAATGATTGAGCTGCACTACATAAGTTAGATAATGCACTGTAAATATAGCAAATGATTCATCATTATTAATTCGACATACACCTTTCTTGGTTCGTTTTTTGTTTGCTGCCCCATCATCTGCACTGTTTCAGTGGCATTGCTCCAAACATTGCTCATTCCAAGTTCCCCATACACAGCCACACCTGGGTTCATCCATAGCTGTCCTGGCACCGACAGTCCACAGGAAACTTGTGATGTCATGGGCCCAACATTCAGTAACTGTTTTCCCTTGTGGAAATAGAAGCTTCATTCAATTTTAAGGGTAAGCAGATTTCCAGAAACAGGAATGAAACCACACACGTGCCTTTTGGTTTGAAGTTTTAGGCAGCTGATTTCCAAGACAGGAAACTTAATCACTTTAATTCAGGGTTTCTGTGAAAGTGAGGACACAGTTTTGATGACTTTACGCCCTGCTTTCCCTCTTTGACTGATCTGACTCTGAGTGAAAGATTTAACATTGGAAGGTATTCATGAAAACTACAGGCACTGATATTTCACATGTTCAGTTTAATTACACATACTTAACCGTGATCCAGCTAGTGCATACTCCAGCAGGGGTCTGACGTTCCTGTCCTGTGCAAACTACTATCCGCCTATGCGGAGAAAACGAAAGTACTACGGCCGATAACCTCCCGGAAGTAGGTAACCTCCCCTTTGTCCCCCTGGCTAGCGCCCTCTTTTTACCGGCAGCCATCTCGACACCTGTTCCTGTGCACTTCATAGGGCTAAGTTTTTTTGCATTTTCTATCTGTCTATAGGTTCTTTGGCGTTTCCAATTATGTCTTTAAACAGGTCGCAAAATTATGTGGCTCGATTGGGAGATCAGGCTAAGATTAAGGCACGATCGCAATTGATTCGCGATCACTCTGGGCCCTCTACCTCTGCCTCTCTCAACAACGCCAACCCCATGCCACCTCCACTTCCTCCGCTACCTCCAGTCGACTCCAGACACCCACTTCCCCCTACGTCTCCTCTGGCGACTTATAGAGGTTTGTTACCCCAAACACAGGTCAGTAGTACCATTAATGTTATTAATTTCGAACCACGAGCGGACTCGACGTGATCCGCGATTTCTCAGCTCTGCCAGTCGGCAGCGCCCGAGTCGACCTCTATCCCTTTCCCCATGCCTACAGTGACAACAAGGGATTATAGCACAAACCCTTTGGGGAAACGGCACCATACATTTGCTCTGGATCCGCACGCTAGACTGGGCCCTATGTGCGATCGTGGTGGCGGCCGTGAGATCGGATCACGAGCCCCCCACACAGCATGCCTCGACCGTCTCGGATCCATTGGTGACCCGAGGCGCGTAGGGATGCCCTCCTCATGTGCAGGGAGGAAGGTGGACCACTAGGGGACACGCTCGCCCATACGAGTACACCCTTCCCCTTGTCACGATTTTCCGATACAAGGGAGGTAACTCCTGCTTCGGCTCCCTTACCGATGACCGCCGCAGTTACTTCCCTTGCACCGGCACTGCCCCTTGCCAACAGTGCAGGTGCGTGCACGGTTCCTGCAGGCAATGTAGTGATGTCCACATCTACCATACCGCCGGCTGCTGCTGTTTCCCAGGCACTAATAGTCTCTCAGCAAGCTGCTCAACCAAACAATCAGCAGCTCATTGTTAACTTGCTGCAGCAATTATGCACCACTCTGCTTCCTGGTGCCACACCTTCTGCTACTGCTCCTTCTTCTACTGCAGCACATCTCCTTCCACCATCCTCTGCCACCTCCCAGCAGTTCCTCTCCACTACAACAGGACACACTCAGAGCACCCAGTGCAACCACACCGGTCACGTGCTCAGCATACAGCTGACCCATCATCCTATGCCATTGAAGAGACATTTTCTGATGGTGACACAGACACAGAGGAACCATCTTCAGGGGAAAATCAGCTGGTTTCCCTGCAGGAAGCACTAGCCCTCCTAGCTTCCTACACTCCAGATAGGGTGGAGACAATTCAAGCACCAGGCACGTCCATGGTACTTGATGCCCTGCAAAATACACTGGCACGCATCGGGGGCCAACCCATCAGCGATGTCCCCTCTGACTCTGTCCCAAATTTTCCAGCCACAATGGGTCGAGGGAAATTCTTGAAAACCCTGTCCAGACCCACTTCAAAGCCCCCACTTTTAGCTCCGGGTCCCATTCCTCAAAGACCCCTGCCTCTTTTTCAGGAAGACCTACTCCTCCCGCACAACTCACATGGCAATCGCATAGTAGCATTGCCCGACAGATTCCTTATGGATCTGGAGGAAGCTACCAGATTATCCCTTGAATCAACTGCCGCCATAGACAACTTCCTTGCGGGCCTTGCCTTGCCTTGCCAGCTGGCCTTGACATCATCACCATCTTCTCTCCCTTTGTACAGCAGATCAGCCAGCTCCTCATGCGGTCTGCCAATATACAGTAACAGGCCTACATGAATGTTATTTTGGCTAGGAGGGATGCTGTGCTCCACCGCTCTCCATACATGTGCTCTCCGCCAGAGCACGCTTCCCTCAGAGCGCTTCCCCCCACCGACGGTTCCCTATTTGGTCAGGGCTTCCCCACTGCAGCCATAAAACGCCGACTTGGGTGGGGACCTTGCCCTTGGCGCAGGCCCTCTACGCGCTTCGGCACACTTGCGGCACGCTCCGCGGCATCAACCCTACACCTTCAGGCGTAACAACATAACCACCTTCAGACCGCGCCCGCGTCAGTCTTCACCCTCAAACGCCAGAGTACAACCCAGGGCGCAACCCAAGGGCCACCCCAGGGCGTACAGGCGCCAGCCGCACACATTCCGCCCTCCACACAGGCCAGCAGCCACCTCCAGACCGGCCCACCCCCAATGACTTACCCCCGCCCTTCACCCGCCACTCGCGCAACAATAGCCAGCAGGCAGCCTATCCAGGCACATGCCAGCGTGGCTGTCTCTCCCAGCATGCGAGTGGGTCGGGGTTCCGCCTGCCTTGGCTCTCCTCCAAGGCACCTCTCACTCTCTCTCCTCCTACATGCCTGGCTACTGTGCGGGAATCTCTGTCAGCACTAGGCGCCTCCGATGACACAGCTGACCTTGTGTGTAGGTCACATCGCAAAGGCACTCAAGGCGTTTACTCTGCACACTGGAACCGCTGGCTCTCCTGGTGCTCAACCCACTAAGTCAATCCCACACACCCATCTAATATGGATCTCGCCAACTTTCTTGCCTTCCTCTCCTCCAAAGGCCTCTCTGCCTCTGCAGTACGGGTCCATCGCGCAGCAATCAGCTCCACTCTTCGGCAACTGGGCGGGCCCTCTTTCTCAGATGACCCCCTGCTCAGAGCACTGGTTCGAGGGGCTTCCCTCAGTCACGCACGTAAATCCCTCCGGACCCCTTCTTGGGACCTTTTTCTGGTCCTGCAATACCTCCGCAAGGCCCCCTTCGAACCCCTTGCTATAGCTCCTATCAAGCTACTCTCCATGAAGACACTCTTTCTCATCTCACTTGCCTCAGGCAGGCGGTGTAGTGAGGTTCATGCCCTCAGTGGCATCACACAAGATATAGCCTTTGAGCCGGACGGATCTATCTCACTTAGATTCCTCCCTGAATTTCTTGCCAAAAATCAAACTCCCAGTACACCCTCTCCCATTCTTTTCATCAAACCACTCTCTTCCATTCTAGCCCATGACGACGAGGACAGATTCCTCTGCCGGTCAGGGCCCTGCGCATATACCGTAAAAGGTCGCGTCCCTTCCGAGCGTCCTCTTCATTAGCTGGAACCTGGCCTATCCGCGTGACATTAGCAAAACGTCGCCGTCTCGATGGATAGTCAATGCGATTAAAGGTGCATATGCAGATGTAGGATTGAGACTTGATGCCTCCTCAGCAAGAGCACATGAAGTCAGAGCATGGTCCTCTTCTCTTGCCTTAGCGCACTCAACATGGCTGCAAGACATCATGGATGCTGCCTACTGGAAAAATCGTGCCACCTTCATCGACTTCTACCTGAGAGACGTCGCACGCCTGCGGGATGATGGCTCAAGAGGCATCACTTCTGTGGCAGTTGCACAACAGGCCATTGCAGCACACAGACAGTAGAACAGGCGAGCCCTCCACCTTGTCGTGCTATTCCGCACTAGTTGGGTCATGGTTAAGTATGTGTAATTAAAAGGAAATTTCCTATCTAAAATTACGTTTAAATAACATACTTACCGTGACTCAAATTTAAGACCCTCCCGTCCTCCCCGCTTCCTGTTCTCCCTGCTCGCTGCACTGGTGATGGCATATTGCCGTCAAAAGAGGGCGCTAGCCAGGGGGACAAAGGGGAGGTTACCTACTTCCGGGAGGTTATCGGCCATAGTACTTTCGTTTTCTCCGCATAGGCGGATAGTAGTTTGCACAGGACAGGAATGTCAGACCCCTGCCGGAGTCTGCACTAGTTGGGTCACGGTAAGTATGTTATTTAAACGTAATTTTAGATAGAAAATTTCCTTTTTCTCCCAAGCATTTGTTTCTACAGATTTTATGAAAACTGTATTTAAAAAAAAAAAAACCCAAAAAAAACAAAGACAAGCTCTATCACACTGTACTTGCACTGTACTCTCTCTGTTGTTTGTTTAACATTAAGTCATTTTCTTGTGGTTTTTCTTTCCCTTTCGAGGGCTGGATGAAAAAAAGCAGTGTTTGCTTACTTTATTACCCTCAGAAATAGAAAATAATTCATTCATTCTCTCTCTCTCACTTTTTTCTCTCCTTTTTTCCCCTAGTTATGCCATCAAGTGACTTCGAACTCTGACCCCTAATTGACAATATTCATGGTTTTCATTCTCCTCATTACCAAACATTGAATCAAGTTTGAGGAAGGTTGGATCTGTAACCACAAGCTTTTCCTAAAATACCCACTATAGTGACTGACCAGGGACCTTGATTTTCAGTAGAAATCATGCTGTCAATAGCAGGTTTGAAGAAAATTGGATGCAAGTTCTACCAATGTTTTGCCAAGTAATAATAACCTTGACCCTTGATTTATCACTGTCATGCAGTGAAAGGGATGAATAGAGTGGTATTCGCAACTACCATCCCTTAATGATTTAAGTTACTTTTGAATGCCAGTGTTAAGGAATGCAACACACATACACACGCACACACACAAACACACACACACACACACACACACACACACTGCAAAGATCACGTGTATGGAAAATAAAGTGATAACATGGACACTTTGTTTACTTGAGTTTTATAACATGAAAGAAGAATTTTTCAATCGCCAAAGCTAACAAGTGTCTCAAAATAGTATGTAAATCAAAACAGGATGCTTGATCTTGATGACAATATATACAAGAGTGAATTAAGAATGCACAAGCACATAACTGCCACGCACACTGCACTGATAACTTGCTCACTATGCAGGTGGGAGGGGTGGGGGGTGGGGGTGGGGGTGGGAATAGGATCACTGTGTTGAGCTGTAAATCTTTTAAATGAAGTAATCTGTTCATATCTGTGAAAAAATGCCTGGATCCAAACAATATGGAACTTTGTGGGAAATGATACTGTTAAGACATGGTTCGTTCATCGTTGGGTTATGCTGCTGGTCAGGCAACTGCGTAGCATATGTAGTGTAGCGTATACAGGTTTGTCTGAATGCAGTGACGCCTCCTTGAGAAACTGAACTGAATTTATAATGCATACAGAGTTAATAGATAACAATTTGAGAATAAGTGCACTGTAGAAATGTTTGTTCATCATTCATCGATATGAGAAGGGAGACTAACGCACCAGTTGCACGCTCAATATGCCAACCGCAGTTGTATCCTGCTTTCTGCTCTCCATGAACAAAGTTTCGGACATGATTTGTTACTGATTGGTCATTATCAGTATTAATTCCATGACTCTGTTCGTTATTGTTTTGAACCTCAAATGAGGCGCCTTTCCATCTCTCTCGGTTTCTGTTTGTCTGCTATCTCTGTCTGTCCATCTCTCTTTCGCTGTCTCAGACCCTGTCTTTCTGTGCATTTATGGGCTGTTTTTTTTTTTTTCTTTTCTTTTTTTAAACCAGACTGTCCGCGATATTTACACATTGAATTTTTCTCTTCTTGTGTGTGTGTGTGTGTGTGTGTGTGTGTGTGTGTGTGTGTGTGTGTGTGTGTGTAGTTAATAGTGAAGTGTATCCGTGTTGTTGTTCAGTCACGTGAACATTTAAATTAAAACAACCGAAGCATTTTTTTTTTCAGTTTAATTTTATTGCAGAAAAAATGAAAAAATCAAGGAAAAGTCCAGTGGCAAGATAGAGTAAACGCCACACAGCTCAGTTTCGTTATATAAAGTGGATTATATACGCATCTGATCACTGATAAATACAGCTACTGACCAATTGTATAACAGATGGTATAATTGTGGACTTTTTTCTATAACAGCAAGAAACGCAAATAATGTATACATCAACAAAAATATTAGAATGTGCAACCTTCACATTACCATTCAGCACAGACTGTGTGTTCCTTAAACAACAAGTTGCCCATATTGCCTGTCTCTTTGTTCCATACTCCCAGTTCTTCCATTACACACACACACACACACACACACACACACACACACACACACAAACACACACACATGACTGTATTAAGTTATAACCAATATATAGCATGCACCAATACACAAGATAGTGTGGGAGGATGGACCTGTCGGTATAATGATCTTTATCACAGAAAGCTATCCTTGACCAAACCTTACACGCGACATCAGCTACGATCGACGTCTTTGACCTGCATGAGGCCCATCAAAGCACACGTCCACATGCAATTAAGAAACAATGCTTAACATTAAAAGCAGTGAAATTTTCAACATGTGTTAACTACAAAAGTTAAAACCAAGAAAGACTTTTAGCATGCTCAAGACCAAGAAGTAAAATGAAATAGAATAAACGCACTTTGTGATTCATATTCACTCTGCAACTTGTAGCAACTCTGAGACATTACATACAGTCAAGGATCAACCAATCTATCACAGCCGTGACAGTTCAATCTGCGCAAACTAATCGAACAGTAAATGCCTAAGAACAGTAACATCGCGCAGTAGTAGATTCTATATTGTTTCGGTGTAGCTAAGATGTATTCTTCCTGGTTATTTATAATTACACTCGTAAAAAAGTAAAGAAAGAAAGAAAAAAAGAAGAGAATATTTCAATTAACCCCTTGATTGCTTTTGATGAGTTTCCTTGTCAGTGAAGGGCTGTCACCTCACTGAGGTAAGTCAGAGCTTACAGGCCAGGGTACTGGTCACCATTACTCATCTGGACTTGTTCCTCATGGGAATGTACTACTTTCATTCAAACTTACAATATGCATGCGCGTGTGTGTGTCTCCATTTACATGAGCATGTATGTATGTGCGTATTATGTATACATGTATGGATATGTATGTGTACAAGTTTATACACCTAACTGTATTAGTGTTTCTAAAGCATTAAAGCAGTTAAAATTCTTGCCACATTAATTCTCATCAAGTTCAGACAACAAGGGTTTAAGATGGCAATTGCGAAAAACACTTAATAGTTCAGCTGTTTCACACATGTATCACTACACCGAAACGATTGTTCAATAATAAAGTTCTTAATCGATGACAAATACGGAATAAGCACTCCCTTCCCACCCTTTCCGTTTTCGAGTTACTTGTCTCTATTGGCTCACCCCTGGTTTTACCTGTCAATAATTTTGGCACTGTGCATGACAGTTCTGTGAGTAATATGTTTATCTTGTTCGCTTCATCTCTCCAGCACATCGTTATCACGTTAAATGCGCCCGTAACTAAATAAGAGATAACACATAAGAATTAAACACATCATATTGATCATAGTCTATCTTCCTCTGTGTGTGTGTGTGTGTGTGTGTGTGTGTGTGTGTGTGTGTGTTGCTTACAAGGATCTCTACATTTTTCATGGATAACCAAAATCAGTAGCGTATCAAAGACTTGTCCATAGAATAAACACAATCTGTTTAATGGTTATAAGAGAGAGAGAGACAGAGACAGACAGAGAGAGAGAGATTACCCGAGACTGATCTCTTTAAAAATAAAAAATAAAAAAAAGAAGAAAAAGAAAAATTAAACACACACACACAAAAACACCCATTTAACCGACAGTATCCAGGTAATTATTTTGTACAGTGCTCGTGCCAGACTTAGGGTCCGGATTTTCTGGCAGTGAGCGGCGAAGGACAGTTCATCGCATAAATATGACTCTTCGTTCAAACCTCTTCTTGGCCACACCTTCATTTTGGTCGCAGTAAAGCGAAAAAGATACGAGGCAGGAAAGGGATAAAGCGAACCTGTGGCAACAGTGACTGCGTTGGCAGTTTTTGAACATTGTGTAGAAGATAATTTAGAATAACGTGCACTCACATTGTGGATCTATCCACATCAACTCTTGATACAATGGACACAATAATAATACTGACAAGGTTACACTGTTATCTTTGGCTGCGTCTGAAATTATCGGAAACAGCAGGTAGTTTTAAGCTCGGGAGGATTCCAGCGAATACAACGTGAACATAAGGAAAGCAGTAAAACTATATTTACACCAACGTAGACTAAAAGTTTACGTGTGTCAGTGTGAAATGGACAGGGTAGTTTTTTTTTTTCGGGGGGAAACGTTACTCATAAACACATTACACTTTGTCACTGTTGCAGCAGCTAGTTCTAAACGCTGCCATTTCACCTCTTGACTCGGTGCGTACATGCGTACGTGCGTGCGTACCTGCGTGCGTGCGTGTGTGTGTGTGTGTGTGTGTGTGTGTGCGCGCGCGCGCGCGCGCGCGTGCTTCGTAACTGAAAAGCAAAAGCACAATCTTCAGTGCACGTTCACCTTGTTAACATTGACCGTCCGGGATCCATCCAGATCCTACCAGAGGATGAAGACAGGAATCCCAAATAGTCGCAACGTGATATATCTGGATCATCAGGAGGTGGCGCCAGTCTTCGATACCAAGCAAGCGGAAGGCCTGCCCCAAGGTTTAGCGTGTCTTTACTCCGGTGGACTCGGACGTGGACGCTGAAAGGAATCTAGCCATACCATGGACCCTGCAGTCACAGACTTAGCGAGGTTGGGACTGACCACGCTTAACGGGTGACAGGAGCGCTGCGTCGCCTGGTAGGAGGAGTGCGGGCGGCCAGGGCAGCACGGGCAGCAGAGGAGGCTGTGTAGGTGACGCTGTTGACACGACGGACGTAGGTGTCGGGTTGACGGAGGCAGTGCTGAGGGGTGACGGGGCGGTGGGGGTTGAGGTGGGCCACCTTGAATCGGCCTTGCTCGTTGACATCCACCTCTAGCTTGCCGTTGGTGATGATGATGCGGCGGTCTCCGGCGAAGAAGCAGTGTGGGCCACGGGACACTCGACAGGACCAGTCCCGCTCGATCTCTATGTCGATGAAGCGGTTGCCCAAACGTGTCATGCCGAACGACGGAGACAGACGGATGAACTTGGCGCCTGTCACTACGGTGACATCACCACCGCCGGTCTGCGTCACTTTGACACCGTTGATGCGAACGATGACGCCCCCCTTGGGTAAATTGGCGTACTCTGCCTTAGACGCCACCTCCAGACAGTGAGGAACGAGACTCTCACCGTAACCTTCAGATGAAAACAGCAGGTTGACAGACTGGTCTTTGAAAATGTCCGAGAACTTGACATGCGTAGCTGGCTGAATGTCATAGGCATCAAACCTGTAGCGATTGTGTCCAATAGCGAAAGCGACGTCATCATGGCCCATGTGCACGCGTACAGCGTCCGTGGCGATGTCGGTTGTGGTTCCCTGCTGGATGACCTTGAGAGCTGGGTGGTACAGGCAGGCGGAGGTACCTCGGCTGTCCGTAGCTACGGCCATCATGTGCTGGTGGCTAACCACGCGGATAGTGCGGTCCACCGTCATCTCCACCGACATGTCGTGTCTGAGCAGCACGGAGATCAGCCCGGCGTTGGACACGTAAATGGACGGGTAGACAAAGTTATAGGCGTCAGGCTGCTGCCCGCTGGCCCCGGCATCAGCTGGGTTCTGGCCACACGAGGTTACGGATTCCCCGGACTGGGTATCGTCTGTCTTGGAAGGGTAGGCAACTGTGAAACCATTAGGAATCTGTACATGACACCCACCCTCCTCTGTGTAGGCGGTGTAGGAAGAGGCAGTGGTGACAGGCCCGCTCACGTAGGTAACAGTGTCTCCATTGACGTTGTACACGGGGACAGGCTGCGACATGGAAACCAGAAGACTGGTGTCATACAAGCCCGATATCTGCATCTGGGCTCTAGTGACGTCTCCATCACTGAGGGACTCAGAAGCCATCTCGTCTGCCTCTGTGGCGCGGCCGTGATACTGTGACTGGACATACGTGGTGTCTGCAGCAGGATCTAAGCTTTCAAGTTCCCTGTTTTCCTTACAGCCTGTTTCCTTTTTGATCGGACTGGCCTCGTCAGTTGAAGCCACAGCAGCTTTCTGGGAAGACGTGCTGGAGCGTGAATCGTTATTGGTTGATAATGGGGTGGAAGAGCAGCGACAAATGACTTCAAAATCGTCGTCGCTGGTAGTGTCAATTCCATTGGATGTGTCCTGAGATTTATCCTTTTCCATTGTTACTTCCATATCATATTCGTTTTCTTTTGTTTCATTTACTGACATGGACGTATCTTGTGTCGATTCGTCAAGTGCAGTGTCTTCATCTTCAGAAGGTGCCGTAATGATCACAGCTGGAATCTGAAACGTTTTTCCTTCATGTAACACAGGCAAGAAAGAAGATTCTTTAGCCTTCGTTTCAGTTCGGCAGCTCTCTTCGGACGATGCCAGATCATTGCATGTCGATGCTGCGCAAGCCTCATTCCGATTTGTGTTCTGGTTGTCTTGTTCACGGTCCGAAAGATTGTCGATCGATGAAGCGTCCATGGTATTTGTATGCCACGTTTCCTTTCGGCGTTTCGACGATCCCAGCTATTATGCCGTTATCCTCGCACAAGAAAGCTCGCTGTTTCATGCGCAAAGTTGACTTACGTCATTGATATCATTACAGATTATTGTCATATGTTTCTGACGTCATGCTCGTGTTAGTATTCTAAAGACGTTTTGTTTGCCCCAAAATGATTATAATATAAGCATTGATTACTCAAAACCAGTCAAACACTTGGGTTCTTTCTTTATTCTTCTTTGAACCTTTTAGAAGTCTGTTCCTTCCTTTCTTCCTTCTTGCCTCCATTTTCTTCCAGTGCAGACTGAATAGGGGTCGAGCGGGAGAAAAAGAGAGACAGACAGACAGAAAGACAGAGAGAGACAGGGAGAGATGGAATTAGATAGAAAGAGTGGGGGAGGGAGAGGGAAAATGGAAGAGAGAGGAGAAAGAAAAGGGGCGTGTAGTTGGGCAGGATTCCTTTTCTTTCCTTCTTTTTTTTCTTTCTGTCCCCCCCACACCACACCCTCCCCCCCCCCCACCCCACACCACATCAGACTCCCATTCATTTCTAACGAGACAGCAGGCACAAAGCATTAACACAGATAAGCATATTAACTAACTTATTCATTATAACCAAAACTGAATTGTAAGCCCATTGCATAAGACAGCGAGTTTTCGAGACAACACCGCAGAATGCATACTAGAGAAAAAAAACGAAAGAAACATAGCATACATGTCTAAACACTCATGGAACACGGGGAAAAAGTAATTCGGTATGAAAACAAATCTAGTAGCCTACAGACAAGGATGTGTGTGCATTTTCCCAGTATTTTTCGGGTTTTTTACCGGCAGACTAAGCTTACACACACACACACACACACACACGCACGCACGCACGCACACACACACACACACACACACACAGAAAGAGAGAGAGAGAGAGAGAGAGAGAGAGAGAGAGAGAAAGCAACCGGAGCAAAAACAAAAAAAAAGGAGAAAAAAAAGACGGGTAAAAAGGAATGTGCGGGAGAGTTTCCTTCCACACACTGAAAGCTTGGGTGTTTTTTTGTGCTTTGACACATTGATCTGACACTGACAATGTCATTCTGTCATTCACTCAATGGAGAAAACTTTTACATATACATGGAAAACTGATGATTAATTTATTTCGTGTTCGACCCCATATTCCCCTTCCCCCATAACTCGGCCTACCCTCGCTACCCCCCTCTCCCCTACACACACACACACACACACACACACACACACACACACACACACGCCTATCCCCTTGGAACATTTAAAAGAGACGAGAAAGAAAAAAAAATGGGGTGGGGGAGGGGGTGGGTGGGTGCGGAGGGTTTTGTATTTTCCATGGGAGACCCCCATGGCAGAATCGGTTACTCGTTGGAGTTGTGATCCAGTGTTCACTAGTGATCGGGGTTGGGCAAAGTGTTGTAGTCCTTGGGAAAGGGACTCTACACACTCTTTTAAATTCCTCAATCCACACAGGTGTGAACGGGTACCTACATAACTTCGGTTGGGAAAGGTTATAAATGGCGAAAGGAAAGAACTCGGCCCAGCTTTCCAACGCCGAATCCTATATAATTATAGTGGATATGAATTAATTGCCTCGACCGCCGTTAAAGAAGAAGAAGAAGAAAAAGAAAGAAAGAAAGAAAAAAACAACAAAAAACGTTGTTGATACATGTCGATATAACGTAACAACATTTTTTACGTCATTGTAAACTTTCCTTTGATCAAAGACATTGCATTTTTTTCTTGTTCCTCTCTCTCTCTGTCTCTGTCTGTCTGTCTGTCTGTCTGTCTGTCTCTCTCTCTTCTCTCTTTCTATTCTTTCTGTCTTGCTTGCTATTTCTTTCTTCACCAAAAAAATCATAATGTCGTCATTTCATCATTATTGTTTTCCAAAATGCCATTGAATAAGAATGGCAAATACGAACGAGAAGAAGAAGAAGAAGAAGAAGAAGAAGAAGAAGAAGAAAGAATGGCAAATAAAACTTATAAGAAGTATACAATGAATAGAATAATTAGACAGTATAGGCCTAGAGAAATTCAGAGATAAAGCATTATACGCATATGGACAGTGGGGCCAGGTGAGAGGCCTATCCAGTCATTGAATAATCATATCGATTAGGTGACTTCAGTCAAACGGCGGACTTTTGAGAATTGCAACAGCAACAACGACAAGGGAAAAAAAAGAAAAGAAAAAAAAACCCAAAAAACAACCGGGGTGAAGCACGCAATCATGCATAACCGCACACACACACACACACACACACACACACACACACACACACACACACACACACACACACACATACACACACACACACACACATACACACACACACACACACACACACATTATATATATATATATATATATATATATATATATATATATATATATTAGAGAGAGAGAGAGAGAGAGAGAGAGAGTTTTGCGCTCGAATGACAGAAAAAATAATTTGTAGGCCTACCCAGGCCTATGTAAAATCGTGTCCTCTGAATAGGAAAACCCATGTCCACGGTTATGTCATTCGCTGATACCGTTCCAACGACAGGCACAAGAAGGCAGTGGAGATTCATTTTGCATGCGATGGTGATGGTTGCGGTTAAGATTGAAAGGGAACCAGCGACCGACTGCGCGTAAAATAAGGTAGATAAAGCACAACACAGACATGCACAGCGGTCAGTGTCGGTGCACACAAACACACACACACACATCCCCACACATCATATCCGCACACCAACGTGTAAGGATGCTGATCCCGATCGTGTTTCTTCTCTTCAGCAGGGCGTACGGCGGTGGTGAGTAAAAACAACAACAAACAAACAAACAAACAAACAAACAAAAAAACTGTGCCGGAAAAGAGAAACAGACAGACAGACAGAGCACGAGAGAGACAGAGAAAGCGAGGAAGAGGGTGAGAGAGACAGATAGACAGAGACAGACAGATAGACAGACAGACAGAGCCAGGAAGAGAGAGACAGACAGACAGGCAAACAGACAGACAGAGAGATAGAGCACGAGAGAGACAGAGAAAGCGAGGAAGAGGGTGAGAGAGACAGATAGACAGAGAGAGACAGACAGACAGACAAAGCGATGAAGAGAGAGAGACAGACTGGCAAACAGACAGACAGACAGACAGAGCACGAGAGAGACAGAGAAAGCGAGGAAGAGGGTGAGAGAGACAGAGCAAGAGAGAGAGAGGGAGAGAAAAAAGGAAAAGAAAGAGACAGAGGGAGGAGATAGAGATGACGGGAGAAAGAAAGAGATTGATGAGGGAGAAAGAGAGAGAGAGAGAGAGGGGGAGGGGGGAGCGAGAAAGAGAGAGAAGGGGAGGGAGAAAGAGAGAGGGGGAGAAACTTAAAGAAGGGGAGGGAGAAAGAAAGAGGGGGATACACAGAGAGAGAGGGACAGAGAGAGACAGAGAGGCAAAGAGACAGAGAGAATGTGTGTGTGTGTGTGTGTGTGTGTGTGTGTGTGTGTGTGTGTCTGTGTGTGTCTGTGTATGTGTGTGTGTGTATGTGTGTGTGCCTGTGTGTGTCTCTGTGTGTATGTATCTCTGTATGCCTCTGGACAGTTCATTTCGGCACCGGAACTGAACAACAACTCCGGACTTGGGGCCAGCCGCGTCCACCCGGCCATCGTGTACGGCCATAACGACGAGGACGTCCGGGACAACCGGATCTATGCCATCAACTCGGAGACGGGACACGTTGTGGCCACGATGGAGATCAGCGGAGCCACCAACATCGACTGGGAGGACCTCAGCGTCGGACCTTGTGGCCCTGTGAGGAGGAACAAGGCCCAGCGGGAGGGGTGGTGGTGGTGGTGTGTGTGTGTGTGTATGTGTGTGTGTGTGTGGAGGGGGTGGGGGGTGGGGGGTGGGGGGGTTGGTGGGCTGGGGGTTTGGGGGAAGGTGGAGGAGGGGTTGGAAGTGGTGGCGGTGGTGGTGGTGGAAGTTGGGTGTGGGTGGGTTCCGTGGATCTGATATTAGGAGGTGTGTTTTTTGTTGTTGTTTGTTTGTTCGGCGTTGTTGGTGTTGTTGTTGTTGTTGTTGTTGTTGTTGCTGCTGTTTTCTTTTCTTTTTTTTTCTTTTTTTTTTAACCCTGATATGGTTTTGTGTGGTCGAGTGGGTTGTTTTTGTGTTGTTTAAAAAAAGAAAAAAAAAGAAAGAATTTTCTAGCTACCACAGATGTGAAAAAAAAACAACGAAGAGAGAGCAAAGATCAAGTGTCGTATCAAATTTGAAGCTACGGGGGAGGGGGTGGAGGGTATGGGGAGTGGAGGGAAGGAGGGCAGCGATATAGGAATAAACGATGATGATGATGATAATAATATCACCACCACCACCATTATCATCATCATCAACAACAACAACAACAACAATAATAATAATAATAATAATAATAATGATCATGATTATGATGACCATGATGATAATAATCATCATCATCATCACATTCATCATCACACTGGTCATAATCATAAGAAGAGGAAGACTAACGAAACATGTTTGAAATGGCGCCCCTCTGGTGGGTTCAGGGCTCTCTGCGCTTCGATTAAATACGGATGACTTAGAATAATGGGAAAAGGAGAGACAGGGGTTGGAGGAGAAAGAGAGAGAGAGACAGACAGACAGACAGACAGAGAGGAGAGAGAGAGAGAGAGAGAGAGAGAGAGAGAGAGAGAGAATGACAATGACAATGACAATGATAAATGAGAGAGACAGACAGACAGGCAGGCTGACAGACAGACAGGCAAACAGGCAGACAGAAAGACAGAGACAAAGAGAGAAGAGAGTGAGAGAGAGAGAGAGAGAGAGAGAGAGAGAGAGAGAGAGAGAGAGAGAGAGAGAGAAGGGGTGGGGTGCAAAGAGGCAAACAGAAATACATACCACACACACACACACACACACACACACACACACACACACACACACAAACCCACCTCTGGTGCACACGAAATGATCTTGAAACATACATTTCGACCTATAGCACATGAGGGAGTCCTCCTGTATCTACATCGCTGACATCGGCGGAAACCATGACGTCCACACCATCTACAAGGTCCAGGAGCCAGACCAGCTGCTGAACGGTACACTGCAATTTCTTCAAGTCTATCATTTCAGGTGTGTTACATGCGTATGCGGGTACATTATATGTCGCTCCTTTGTGTGTGTGTGTGTGTGTGTGTGTGTGTGTGTGTGTGTGTGTGTGTGTGTGTGTGTGTCTGTGAATATGTGTACGTGTGTGCATACGAATGTGCATGTATGTGAGCGTTGTGTAATTTTTTGTGTGCACATGTGCGTGCATGTGTGTGCGTGCATGCGCACGCGCGTGCGTGCGCGCGCGCGCGTTTGTGTGTGTATGGTGGACACCTCCAGGCCCCTCATCTGAGACAGCTCCGCCACGTAGTCCATGCTGTCGGAAAACTGGTACAACAACAACCCCTCCTTACCAGCATGGCGTGTCCGTCTGGGGACAGGTCCGCCCCGCGGGGGTCATTGTGGGTCGTCTGCAGTCCCAGGCGCACCGTATCGTGATGACCGACCTTGACCCTGTCGGGGACAGCCTGGCGAAGAGCGCGTCTCCCTCGTGCACCTTGGAGATGATGTAGAGGTCACCGGCTTGGTCAATCATCAGAGACTCTGCATCGTCCTCGCTCCACCTGAGGTGTGTTTGTAAAGCTTTGAGAGCTTATTGGTGACAATGTCAGTTAGGAAATCAGTTAGTCGGTCTGTCAAATGAAACGGTCAATTTAGGTTGAGGGCTTAAATGATATAAGGAGTGTTGCCTCCCTCAAGGTCAATTATAGAGGGAGAACTGGCCGCTAGGGTGAAGTGTTTAGCACTGAGGTCTACCAACTTTGAAAAACAAACATCATGGTGGGAATTTCCTGCCCATTGCCAGCTCTTACTCAGAGGTCAGTGTGCGATGAACTCAAATGGGAAGACTATAGGAGTACAATTCTGTCCTTTATTTCAATTTATCTTAATGGGTCCTTATAGCAGCATTGTCATTGTAAATCGTTCCAGTGTCTGTGGCCTCTCAAGCCCATCTTTCATGATGACGTGAGTTTCGTGTTCTCTTCAACTTTCATGCCAAAGGCGATTTTGTGCTCAATTCTTAGGTGTTGGCATATTCACGGGGGGACATTCGCTGAATTGATTTCGTAACGCTCGCTGAGTTAGCTACGCAAATAAACGATAACTTTTGTCCGTAAGGGGGGCTAAGTGAATGGTGTCTTTCGTGATTTTTTAATCAGAGCAAGGATTACTGAACATCAGCGAAACAATTCAGCAGCAGTGCACCAAACATTGACAGTTCCTAGCTGATTGCCGGTGACGGGACTGGAACATAATTGGGGTGTTACATTGTTTGGGGTGTGTGCAGTAAGCAGTATGGGTCCAGTGTCTCAGAAAGACAGAGAGAGAGAGAGAGAGAGATAAATGTAAACGGAACAGAGACAGAGACAGAGTCAGAGACACAGACAGACACACAGATAGACAGAGACAGAGAGACGGAGAGAGACAGACACAAAATGAGAGACAGACAGAGACAGACACAAGAATCCTGAGAGAGGCAGACACAGAAACTGAGAGAGAGAGAGAGAGAGAGAGAGAGAGAGAGAGAGAGAGAGAGAGAACAACGACAACGATGGTGATGTATCATGACAACAGTAACAATGATGACGATAAAACGACTGCCATCATAGGGGGGAAAAGTGATAGCAGATGGCCATGATGACCAGACCAATGAAGCCCAAACTTACGTGAACTTATAGGTGTCAACAACGGGCGGTGTAGCATCGCTGATGTCTTGGGGCTCCCTGACCTTGTAGATCTGACGCGGGTTTTGTCCGTTCTTATCTCCTATGTCAGCGATATAGATACAGGTGCCACTGTCTCCATGGTGACAAACACAGAGCTGTGTGTGTGTGTGTGTGTGTGTGTGTGTGTGTGTGTCCGTTTCCACTCTCTGTATCAGTGATATAGACAAGAGGTGCCACTGTCTTCATGGTAAATGACACACAAAAAGACACACTTATATATATATATATATATATATATATATATATGTATGTATACACACACACATAATATATGTATGTATATATATATATATATATATATATAGAGAGAGAGAGAGAGAGAGAGAGAGAGAGAGAGAGAGATGACACACATGTACACGGACACAATCGGTGATTGAAACATACCCGAAACTAACCTCCAAAGTGATATTTTTCTTCCCTCTCGTCATTCCAGAAACCACAGTCTCTCAGCATATCCCACACTACAGAAGATAGTGACTCGCACCCTCAAATTTATTAAGTGCAACCACCTATCCACTAGTGTGCTTAAGCCTTTCTCCTCCGACAGCCCAGAATAAGAACCAGAATCACAACAGCTTTATTACCAGAGCAAGAAAAAATAAGTGTGGTGAAGTGCAGATAACAAACAGAACAGCAAAATTGTGTATACAACATGTATTATTATAAGAAAAGATAAAAAAAAAAAATAATAATAAAAAAAAATCACACACAACAGTCAGAGCAAATTCAAAGCAAATCCCCCCCACCCCACAGACAACAACAATAATGGTTCCACTATTTGACAAAACACACCCACACACACACACACACACACACACACGCGCACACACACACACACACACACACACACACACACACACACACACACACACACACACACACACACACACGTACGCTCGCATGCACACACTCTGGCACTTTTTTTTTCTTTTTTTTTTTCATATACACTTGCACAACATAATTATTGAACTCCTCATCTGCCCACACGTGCCCACACACAGATCCTCCCAGTCATGGTTGGTCACACCCTGAATGGTGAGGGTGGCCTTCACATCCCCACTGACGGGATCCATGGCGAAGATCCTGTTGGTGCCACCGTGGTCGTTCTGGTCGTACAAGATGCCCGGATGTAGACGGCTGGCCGCCAGGCCGGAATTCTCGTCCACCTCAGCGGAGGACACTTGGCCCATGACACGGACATTGCCGAACTGCACTGCAAGCCATGAAACATAAGTCAAACAGTGTCACTGGGGGAGTTGCTTGTTTGAATTGTTTGTCTGGTGTGTTTTTCCTCTGATACACTGGACAACATTTGTTCCAGCTATTTCGTCTTCATTTTGTTTTCATAGCCTGTTCAGAGTCGGTCTGTCTGTTTGCTTTTCTCTCACCCAATCAATACCTTAGGTATATGGGACACACACAGAGAGAGAGAGAGAGAGAGAGACAGAGAGGTGATATGTGTTCCTTTCCCCACAGCTTGCTGATGGGAGCAAATAACAACAGGCGCGAATCACAGACACAACCAACTCAATAGCAGCGAAACCAAACAGAAACGTTTTGACATTTTGAGATATTCGTTTCAGAAGTGGACAAGACTGTTGACTCGTAAGACAAACAAAAACAACAACCCCCCAAAAAACAACAACACACAAATAAAACAGCAACAAGAAAACAAAAAAGAGAAGAGGGAGGGACAGACTGATAGTCACAGACAGACAGACACAGACAGGCAGACAGACATAGACTCTAATTAAAATTAAAAAAAATTCCTGTGAGCAGTAGAGAGGGCAAAAACCCCACAAAAACAACAAACAACCGAAGCAACATTGACAGCGTTTTTGTCTGGTAATGACTGGTGTCTTTCACGAGTCCGCGTCAGTAAATTTCCTTTCACCAGTAGCGTTGGTTGACAACCAGTTTGCCTTTGTACTTGTCATCTGTACTGTGGCCCGTTCTTTGGTAATTCCCATGGGACAGCTACACTCTTACACTGATAAGAAGCAGTGTCTCTTAGCCATTAGATCTCCCACGAGTGACGAATGTGTCAAGCCATACTTTTTCCTTATCCCCCCCTCTCCCCGTACCCTATATATATATATATATATATATATATATATGTCCTCTGTGTGTGTGTGTGTGTGTGTGTGTGTGTGTGTGTCCTTAATTTCACCTGGTTTATGACCATATAACATAGAATAACAACAACATTTGTTTGAATTCAAGAACGAAAAACAGTGTGCGGGGAATGAACCAATTCACGCAAAAAAAGAAAAAGAACAAAATGCATAGAGATGTAATCATTATCCAAGCAAAGATGAGCCAGTGACAGTGCTTCACACATAATCCATGTAAAGATAGAAGGAGAAGTGCACAGAGTCATATATAACTGTTTAAAACAAACGAATCCTGGCTCTGCCGTACACTATTCACTTGCACAAATCTCTTGGTATTCACACACACACAAGTCATACAAACACAGTGCTTAACACAAATGTTTTGATTGAAGCTCATAACCTACCCCCTCCCTCCAATCATCACAACCCCACTCTATCATATCCTCTCCTCCCACCCTGCCTCTCCTATGCATACATACACTTTCACAGCCAAAGTTGTGTGGAGAATGATCAGTAAGGTTTTTTTCTGCACTTGTTTTCTTCTGTAACAGTGTCTCTCAGTCACACACACACACACACACACACACACACACACACACACGCACGCACGCACGCACGCACGCACGCACGCACACACATATTCTCTCTCTCCCTCTTTATAGATATTTTTGTAAAATTGTTCAATACTTTATTTGATAAGGGCATTTTCCCCAATGGTTGGTTCGAATCGTTAACCGTTCCACTTTACAAGAAAGGGGATGTAAATGATACTAATAATTATAGAGGCATATCACTGTCCAATATCAGTAGCAAAGTATTTAGCACAATCATTAATAGTAGGCTTCAGGAATATGTAGAGCATAATGATATAACAGACGAACATCAAACTGGCTTTAAACAAGGATATTCAACAACTGATCATATGTTTACTCTTTTCTCTCTTATTCAGAAACAGTGTTCTCTAAATCTATGTGGCGTTTATTTATTTTGAAAAGGTGTTTGATTCTATCAAAAGAAATTTATTATTGCCTATTCTGATAGAACAAGGGATAACAGGGAAGCTCTTCAAGTGTATTAAATGTATATACAGCGTTGTTAAAAACAAGAATTAGATGTGGTAACAACATTAAATATTATATTAATTGTACAAGGGTAGTAAAGCAGAATGATGTGTGTAGTCCTATTTTGTTTTCTTTGTTTATAAATGAATTGGCATTGGAAGTAATAGACCAGGGAAAGCATGGCGCTAGATTCACTGTTGACTTAATAGAATTGTTTATATTATTTCTTGCTGATGATATCGTATTGCTCTCAGAGACAATTATTGGTCACAAACACAACTAAATAATTTGAAATATTCAGCTACTAAATTACAATTAAACGTTAATCTTGATAAAAGTAATATAATTGTTTTCAGACAGGGGGGTATTTGGCAGCAAGGGAAAGGTGGGTTTATGATGGTATTGTTCTACCAGTTGTTAATGCTTACAAATACCTTGCCATTGTTTTCTCTACTCGTTTGAGCTTTGTAGCTGCATGCAGAGACTTGTCTGGTAGAGCAAAGAATGCACTACTGCAAGTTATGAAGAAACTTTTTTTGTTGAACAATAACTCTCCGGACATTTTTATTAAAATGTTTGATACTCAGATACAACCAATCATACAGTATGGTTCAGAATTGTGGGGATTAGATAAGACTGCTATTGTACATTGTGAATCTGTTCACTTATTTGAACTGAAAAGGTTTTTAGGAGTCGACATGAAAACACCTAATGATCTAGTGTATGGGGAAACAAACAGATATCCAAAATATATAAATTCTGCAGTAAACTGTGTTCGTTATTGGTTGAAACTGTTAAAAACGAATAATGATAGATTACCACGTAAATCTTATAAAATGTTATATGATTTAGATCTTAGAGGGAAAAGAAACTGGGCATCAAATATACAAATATGTCTTTATGAATTTGGATTTTGGTATGTATGGGTATTTCAAGAGATTGGTGAAGAGACTATGTTTTTGAAAACTTTTCATCAACGTTTAATAGACTGTTGATAGCAAAATTGGGAGGAGCATGTACATTTGAGTGACAGATTTGATTTGTAGAGATCGTATACTTCTACCCACTTTGTGAAGAACTATCTTATATCTAACATGGACCGTTATTTACGAATTTATTTTGACTAGATTTAGATTTGGTATTTCCGGAATTAATACACATCAGTATCGTTATAAAAATGTATGTAATTCATTAATGCTGTGTCCTTTGTGCAGGGAAACAACTGAAGACGAAGTTCATTTTATGTTGAAGTGCCCTGCCCTGAATGATCTCCGTTCGAAACATATTCCAAAGAAGTATTATGAATATCCATGTTTGTTTAGATTATGTTTATTGGTGGCATCTACTGATGATAATACTAATACTTTGCATGGTATCTATACAGAGCTTTAAGCTCAGAGACACAGTATTGTCTTTGTTTATTTCTTTATTAAGCTGTGAAATTAATTGCATAAACACTGACAGTTATGATGACATTTACAAATTTTGTTATTCCCCCTTGTTCATGTGGAGCTGTGGCCTTGAATGAATAAATTATCTCAGTCTCAGTCTCTCTCTCTCTCTCTCTCTCTCTCTCTCTCTAACTGTGCTCTTTCTCCAAATTCTGAAAATGAGCACATTCAACCTGATCTTGCACTTTTTTGCCCAGTTCTTCCACACAATGTCATGGGCCGTTGCCAGACTACCCCTGCATCCAACTATCACGAGGCCCGCTGTTTTATTCCCCCACTCACTCACTCACTCACTCATGGTCCACAGTTGACCAGGGCAGTGTTGGACCACTGTCCAGCGACGTGCGTCACTCAAGGGTCTTATCACCAGACATGTCCCGTGTTACACTGGCGGCTATAGCTTCCCGTTGATCTAATCATTGACTTATTTGATTAAAAAAAACAACAAAACAACAACAACAACAACAACAACAACAACAGTTTTTCCTATGCTTACATATGGTTGTAAAATTCAGAACAACCAATAATGCTTTGCTTGTTGATAGACAGCGCTTCGACAATTTACCGAGAAACGAAAGAATCTGTGATAAATGTTCCGCAAACGACACTGCTGATGAGTTTTATTATTTGTTTGTGTGTTGTTGTTTTTTTAAGTGTCAGACAAAAGTGTTTATCTAGACATCATAAAAACCACCCAAAACTCCATTAAATTCCATTTATTGTTTTCTGGGGCGAAAAAAAGAAATAAAAAATATTGTTATAACTTAAATCACTTGTTTCTTCTATTCGTAGTTATTTTCGGTAAATTCATGTCTGTTGATATAGACAAAAATGTTGTTAATGGCTAAGGATAACTTTCTTATTGGTGTGTATTTGCAGGCTTGCGCGAATGGGCTTTTTTGTCTTTTATTTTTGTTCTTTTCACATCACCCTTTTTGTTTGTACAGTATGTGTAATAGATGTACATGTGTAATGTTTCAATGCCCAAGAGGGGCACAGAAAATACACTTTTTGCCTTTGCTAAGTTTGATCAGCGGTGCTACAATGCTTGTTCATCCCAGTCCTGACCCTGCCGAAGAGAGAGAGAGAGAGAGAGAGAGAGAGAGAGAGAGAGAGAGAGAGAGAGAGAAACACAAGAACACAAGGACATCGACCTGTATACATTTGGTGCATGCGTTGCACACAGATCCTAACTGAAAACAAACCAGGAAGAACAGAAACAACCACAAAATCTACAACCGTGAATTCTCCAAGAACAAATAAACTGAAACAAAAACGCCCAAGACTTTTGCTTTTACCTTTGAGCTGGCAGAGAGAGAGAGAGAGAGAGAGAGAGAGAGAGAGAGAGAGGCAGAGGCAGAGACAGAAACACACAGAGAGAGACAGAGACAGAGAGAGACAGAGAGATAGTTCAGGAAAATAATGAGCATCACAGAGTTTATTGGGCTTCGTGTATCCTTCAGTGACGCACTTAAGCTATTTTCACTTCACCTTGTCACTATGGTTATGATCTCTAAGTTAAGACTCACCACAACATCATTGCGATATCCTTTCACACATATAGAATCTTACGAAGTAAGAATGTATACCTAACTGATAAACACAAATGCATCAATGATAAAGGACACCTTGTGATGTACATGCTATTTTAAAACGCATATTGTGTTTCCGAGTTATCATCATTATTATCATTATTTCAAAAGATATTTTAACAATGTCAGTTTTAGAGTTGAGACGTTTTTAATTTTGATGTTCAAAGCCCAATATGTTTTTTTTTTTATTACTTGGTTGCTGTTTTTCCTGTTCATCTCAACATGTTTGTTACTCTTTACAAACTGGTAGTATTGTTTGTAAAGTTTCACAATTAGTTAAGTGGGTTTGGCAACGGCAGCAACAGTTATGTTAACCTGGACAGAATCAGGGATTTTAGAAATGCACTTATCTATCTATTTCTTTCTTTCTTTCTTTTTTTCTTATTATTACCCTACTACTAGTAGTGGTAATAGTAGTAGTAGCAGCAGCGGCACCAGTAGTGGTGGTTGCATAATGATAATAATGATGATGATAACAATAATAATTATATTATTACTATTATTATTATCATTATAACACATTCTGTTCTGTATCATAATGATGGTCAAGTAGCGGGAGAAACAAAGGAAAAGAAAAACTAAGGAAAAAAAAGAAAGATAGATAAAACAGTCACCTTACAGAAAGGAACTAGTCAAAGATGTACTGGAATACATAAAACAAAATCGTTCACCAGTTTCACTTTCAGTTTCAGTTTCTCAAGGAGGCGTCACTGCCTTCAGGCAAATCCGTATGCGCTGTACTACATCTGCTAGGCAAATTCCTGACAAACAGCACAACCCAACGCGATTAGTCTGGTCTTGAGTGCACCTAACAGAGTGGATTCCTTCAACAGAATTTAGCCAGAGGACGACGTTTATACTGTCATGGGTTCTTTTTCAGTGCGCCAAGTGCGTGCTGCCCACGAGACTCCGGTTTATCGTTTCATCCGAACGACTAGACGCTCAGTTTGATTTTCCAGAGAAACTTAGGAGAAAGGGCGAGATCGGGATTCGAACTCAGACCTTCACGGACGCTGCATTGACATATGTAGCGTCTTAACCATTCTGACACCTTCCTCCCTATCAACAGTCATTTGAAGGACAGTCGTCAGCTCAGAAAACACGTTGAAAGAACGTACAGGCAAACAGTACTGATAAGAATAGTGCACTGAAAAGGGGGGCAGGGGAGAGGAGGGAGGGTCAAACGAAGGAGGGACAGTGAAAGAGTATGGCTTGACATGCTCGTCACTTGTGGGAGACATGAAGGACAAAGGTCACTTTGTCCTATATAAATGGGTGGTTAAAGAACCAAAGAAGAACACAGCAGTCGACAACTGGACCCTAAGTGACAGCAAACTGGCCCTTAATCTACACTTTTGAATTGAGAAGAAGATTACACAGAAATCAGTCACCACTAGCAAAAATGCTGTCAGTGTTGCTTCTGTTTTTCCTCTCCACTGCACACGCAGCAGGTAAACAGTTAAACAATTTGTAGTCTCTGTCTGTCTGTGTGTGTATCTCTGTCTGTTTGTATCTGCTTATCTGTCCCTGTGTCCCTCCCACATCTCTTTTCTTTTGTTGTTGTTTTTAGTAGTATCATTATTTTCGTTATCTGCTGCTGCTGTTGTTGGTGGGTGGTTGTTGTTTTTCGTCTGGCTGTTAATGAACATTGTTTACAATATAAATGAATATCTCAAAATGTCAAAAAGTTTCTGTCCAGTTTGGTTGTTCACTTCTCGAGCACTCCAGTTTACTCATGTTTACATGCGTGACCCGTTGCTCCTGTTATTTGTTCCATTCACCAGAAGTGGGGGGGGGGGGGGAACTAAATATTACAATGCTTTCTTCATGAATATGTGTATATATATATATATATATATCCACGCATCTGCCTTGAAATGCATTTAAACCGATGTACATGCTTCTGCATGCGCATGTGAGAGAGAGAGAGAGAGTGGTAGAGCGGGAGAGACAGAAAGACAAACAGGCAAACGGACAAAACAAACAGGCAAACAAAAGCGGTTGACAGAAGGTGATAGACAGACAGAAACAGGCTACAATCACACACTAAAAACGAATAACACGTTTTCAGAGTTTGCTTTCCAATAAAGAGATCAAGGGGAAAACATATTAATCCAGCAAGTTATGATCAATATTTCTGAAGGCACAGGAAAGATTCCTCTCCAACAAAACCTTAATAAATACTCTGGGCAACCTAACCGAGGACTGTCAGACAATGTGAGCAAGAAAACCCTGAAGAAATAGCTGGAGGAAAATGTAGTCAAATAGCTAATTGGACAAACAATTCAAACTAGCAACCCAACCCAGTGACACTGTTTGACTTATGTTTCATGGCTTGCAGTGCAGTTCGGCAATGTCCGTGTCATGGGCCAAGTGTCCTCCGCTGAGGTGGACGAGAATTCCGGCCTGGCGGCCAGCCGTCTACATCCCGGAATCTTGTACGGTCAGAACGACCACGGTGACACCAACAGGATCTTCGCCATGGATCCCGTCAGTGGGGATGTGAAGGCCACCCTCACCATTCAGGGTGTGACCAACCATGACTGGGAGGATCTGTGTGTGGGCACGTGTGGGCGGGTGAGGAGCAGGGTGGGGGTTGGGGTGTGTATAGATGCGGATTAGTGTGGGGGAGGTGTCGTTTGTTGATGAACAGGTATGGGCTTGGCTGTGTGCGCGTGGAAATGTGTCCATAATGTTTATTTCCGTTTGTGTTGACTGGGGGAGGGAGGTGGAAGAAGGAGGGGGCTGTGGTGGGTGAAAGGGGTGTTGGAGTGTTGGAGGTGTGTGTGTGTGTGGGGGGGGGGGGTCAGGGAGGGGGGGGCGGGGGGCTCAGCACGCGAGTGGATGGGCGTGCTAGCTGCGGTGCACTGAAGGATGTCTGTGTGCGAGTCAATATCTTC
>NC_134894.1:28309248-28316748 GCF_041734735.1 Babylonia areolata | reverse complement strand
ACCCCTTCAAATGGGGCCATGGCCTTATTAAATCGACTTTCGTTTGGTTTGGTTTGGTTCTCTCTCTCCCTCCCTCTCTCTCTCTCTCTCTCTCTCTCTCTCTCTCTCTCTCTCTCTCTCTCTCTCTCTCTCTCTCCTTCTGTCTTAATGTTATTCTTTCTTTTTTCTACTCGTTCATCCCCCATTCATTCTTTCTGTTGTTTCCTTTGTTTTTTCTTCTTTTTTTTTTATTTATCTATGTTTTTACCCTTTTTCTTGTTTTCTTCCTGTGTTCTCTTTTTCAGTTTTACTCTAGCTTCCTTTCTTTCTTCTGTTCTTATTTTATTATTTCTTTCTGTCTTCCTTTCTTTTTTCATCATTCACCAAATCCAGTGTTTAGAAAACACTGCTTTCTTTTCCTTTATTGTGTTTTTCTTCCTTCTATACTTCCTTCTTTCTTTCTTTCTTTCTTTCTTTATTCCCTTCTACTTGTTCTTTCTTTCTTTATTCCCTTGATTCTTTTTCTGTCTATGCATCGATTTTGATATTTTCAGTATTAAAAAAAAATGCAGTATAGCGCATTCTAGATACTCGTAAGATCATCATCATCATCATCTTTTTTTTCTTCTCCTTATTATCATCATCACCATCATCACATCTTATCTTCATGTCATCATTATTATTATGTTCCTTATTTCAGCACCGTCTCCAGCAACAACAACAACAACAACAAAAAACGATCTGCGTGAGAGAGAGAGACTGACCAGTCGCCTGATACAATGCTACTGGTCACCCCTTCGATAGCCAAACCACCACCACCACCACTACCACGACCACCACAACACCATGCAGCCCGGTGCATCCTTTGGCTGTTCGTCCTGGTTCTTGGCCTCCCGGTGACGTCATCCTGGGACCCTGACGCAGGTCTGGTGACGTCTCTGACCAAGTCCAGCGCGGCGCGTGTGTTCGCGTCATCGAGGGAGGACGAGGCGTTCAAGGCAAATGACGGGGACGACGGCAGTCACTGGGTGTCCAGAGGCTGTCTCCCCGGGGGCTTCTACCTGGGGAATGCCTTGACCAACGTGCTGCTGGATGCCTGTGGGCAGGGGAGATGCTCTACGTCCTCATCAGGTGATGTCGTTGTCAGCGTCATCGTTGTCGTTGTCGTCGTCGTTGTTGTTGTTGCTGCTGCCATTCCAATTACACATGAGACTAAGAAAATCATATAGAACATGACGCCAACAGAAAGACAGCGCCATGAATAGTTAATCAATAAAGAGGAAAAGCAGGCAACAGTCACAACACTTGTCCATATTTTACACAAATCAGATGCTGAAGCAAGCATACAAACATTTATATTATATAGATGTTCTCTTGCAAAGTACTACAATCGTCTTTCAAATTTTTAGACTGACATTGCTTTTGTCAATAAAAAAAAAAGAAAAAGTACTAAAGAATTCAGCGATTCATATTCATTAATCGTTATCACTTCTTCGGGCATTGTCAGACCTGAATTGACAAAGCATCCAGGACAGTATTCGGTTGTTGATAGACATGTATATATGTATATATAAATTTTACATCTCTCTCTCTCTCTCTCTCGATATATATATATATATATATATTTTTGTGTGTGTGTGTGTGTGTGTGTGTGTGTGTGTGTGTGTGTGTGTGTGTGTGTGTGTGTGTGTGTGAATGCATAAATATGACTGATATATCTCATCCCTTCAAATGGTGCAGTGGCCATTCTGAATGAAAAAAAACAACAAAAAACAACAACAACAAAAAAAAACCATAACTGGAGTCTCGACTCTCTTTGATTCCAGACGTGAGTGAGATCGGCCACGTGACAGACTCTAGCCAGAGCACAGCCTACCAGGTGAGGAAGGGGGGTGCAGGGGTTGGGGGGACACAGGCCACCTTCACCGTCACCCTTCCTGCCCGCGACCACCTGCGTCACGTGACTGTCCGCGGTACCTTTCAGGCCCCCACCCACGTGATCCTGGCTGATGGTGCTACAGAACAGGTAGGGCCCGAGGAGGTGGGAGTGGCGGGGGAGGGGGAGTGGGGGTAGATTCAGGGAGTGAGATAGTGTCAGGGGGTTGAGATAATGACAGAAAGGGGGATGATTTTGAACAAAAGGTGGTGGGATAGGAAGGGAAATAATTTAGAACAAAGGGTGGTGTGACAGAAAGGGAGAGAATTTAGAACAAAAGTTGATTCGGATTCAGATGTTCATTCAGAAGTGGCTGATACAAAGGAACATGATACCTAATTTTCACTAACAAAGGTAACAGTTAACAGACAAAAGGTCTGCAAACGAATATTAGGAGACTGCAGTGCGTAGTCTCTTGCTTGCTTCATAGATATACATTGCTAAATTAAAGACCTGTCTCATTTCTTGTTGACAACAACATATTTTGCCTAAAATGACATGGTTGTGTATAATACTTTGAATTAATTAATTTCACTTTGAGATCATGAAAAGCAGGGCAACAAAACAGAAAATAAAAAGGATTTCATCTTCTTTAGCTTGGTTGCATAAGCGGCACAAAAGTTCCTGTTCGGTTACGTTTCTGTATCTAAAACAATGGCAAGCAATATGAAAAACACTGAATCTAAATTTGCTTAAAGCACTCTTTACATATCTATTCATTTTTATTCCAATATGCGTTGTCTTGAAAAATCTATACTCTGCAAATCTATCACTGTTATACATATGGTCCTGCTAGTCCTGCCATGTGCAATCAATTATTCTTTGTTTAAAACATTTCAAGGATCCTGAGACACATTGAACACTCTGAATATCCCAAACAAACGCAAATCCGTGTGAATTTAGACATTTTCGTATGTTAGAAGCCCATGACTTCTTACCGTTACTAAGTTTCGCAGTAACTTGTAAGCCTTGAAAGGCAATCTAAATTCATCCATTCTTGTAAGTTTAAGCCAGTATTTTATACATTTGACATACAAGTTCAAATAAATCGGATACCTACCCAGTTTTCCGTTAACAAAATCATTAGGTATTCGATGGTGTAAATTTAAAAAAAAAAACGCTTCATGGTATACAAATGCACCTTTTCTATTATTACATTATTCTCTAAAGCCCATATTTCTGCTCCATTTTGCAGGATTGGCTGCACCTGAGAATCAAACAACATAGAAAAAAACAATGAAAGAATTGCGATCAAATTTATACAAAAGTATGTGAAGGATAAGCACAACAGCCTTTTTTGATCTGTTTGCAATATCACAACATGCGAAACTAAAACTAAGTTTTGTTGTAAAGTAAATACCAAGATATTTGTAAGCATTGACCACAAAAATTAATTCTTCATTTCTATACATCCATCTCTCACTACGTGCCAGACAGCCTTATTTACGAAACACAGCAATGTTTGTCTTATTCATATTTACTCTAAGCTCTAATCTAGTTGCTGCTGAATACAAGCTGTTCAATTGTCTCTGAAGACCAACTACCGTTGTAGATGACAAAATAATATCACCTGCAAAAAGCAACATAAACAATTCCACAAGATCAAAAGTCACTCCATGACGACCATTTTCAATTATCTCTAAAGCTAACTCGTTGATAAAAACAAAAACAAAAATTGGGCTGCACACGTCACCTTGCTTAACTCCCATCGTACACATAACAAAATCCGACAATATGGCCCCTGATCTTATTCTGGCTTTCACTTTACTATACATACTTTTTATACACCCATACAACTTGCCTTTAATTCCATTTTTCAGCAAAATAGGCCGTAACAAGTTCCAAGAAATTGAATCAAACGCTTTTTCGAAGTCCACAAAAGCAACGTACAACTTCTTATGTAACACAACTGTTTCTGAACGGCAGTCAACAAAGTAAAGAAATGATCAATTATAGAATAGCCTTCCTTGAAACCGGCTTGATGTTCTCCCGATATATCGTTCTGTCTTGTCCACTCATGCAATCTGTTATCAATAATAGAACTATACAATTTACTGCAAACGTTACACAAAGAAATACCCCTATAGTTACTTACATCATGTAAATCACCCTTCTTAAACAAAGGCAAAACCATTGACTCTTTCCAGCTATCAGGATAAACACCAGAGTCAAAGAGTCAGAACAAAGTTTTGTGGGACAGAAAGGGAGAAAATTTAGAACAAAGGGTGGTGGGACAAAGGGAGAGAACTTAGAACAAAGGGTGTTTGAATAGAAAGGGAGAAAATTTAGAACAAGGGGTGGTGGGATAGAAAGGGAGAGAAAGTGAGACAATTTAGAGCAAAGGTGGTGGAACAGAAAGCGATATAATTTAGGGCAAAGGGTGGTAGAATAGAAAGGGAGAGAATTTAGAGCAAAAGGTGTTGGGACAGAAAGGGAGAGAATTGAGAGATAGGTAAAACAGAAAAGGAAGAGGATCTAGGACAAAGATTGGTAGAAACAGGAGGTGACAGAAAGATAGACAGGTAGTTTGAGACATTACATAATTATACTAAAGAAAGAAGGTTGTGAAAGTGTGACTGAAATAGAACAGGTAGGAGACAAAGGATAAAGGTATGTGACAGAAAGAGTATGAAGACGAAGGCAGGCCGCGGTGTGAGAGACAGTGTCGTGAAAAAGTTGGTTGGGGGGTTGGGGGTGGGTAGGGGAGGAGGGGGAATGGGGGGGGGGGGGGGGAGGGGGCAGATGTATGAGCTCTGGGTGTGTCAAAGTGTGTATCAAAGGTGTGGAGAGATTGGAAGAGAGGGGATGGAGCGATACAGGATGTACAAGCAAAAACAAAAACAAAACATCAAAACAAAACCCTTCGTGCGTGCGCGCGCATGTATGTGTAGTTATGTGTGTGTAGTTGTGTGTGTGTGGGGGGGGGGGGGGGGGGAGGGGGGGAGGGAGGGGGTGATGGGGGTAGGGAGTGAGGGTATGGTGTGTGTGTGTGTGTGTGTGTGTGTGTGTGTGTGTGTGTGTGTGTGTGTGTGTGTGTGTGTGTGAGCGCGCGTTCGTGTGTGTGTGTGTGTGTGTGTGTGTGTGTGTGTGTGTGTGCTGGAGAAAGTACATGGAATACGGGACTTTGAGACAGAAAAGCGAGAGGAATAATGTGGTTACGTATTCGTCACACACACACACACACACACACACACACACACACACACACACACACACACACACACACACATACACACACCTAATTCCTAACCACCCTTATTTGCCCTCCATTTGTCCGCGTGTGCATGGATATATTGTTCATATCGCTTGATTCTTTATTTGATGTTTTCAGTTGTCCATGGCCCACTTTTATGGTATGGGCAGGAGACCCCAACGAACCAACCTCTGCCATTGTCATTGTTTCAGGACATAGGCACCCTGACATCCTCCGACAACCACCAGCTCCGGGACTTCAATGTGACGTTGACCCCTACCACCTCCCTGACCTTACGCTCCGATCAGGATTTCACACTGCACGTGCTGGGGGCCATAGGCCAGGCCGGCTGCCTCGAGCGTGTCTACGTGGACCTGGGGGCACCCCGGCGCGTGAAGCTCGTGCGCACGCGCCACTGGGCCGGGCACCACGGGCTGACGTCACGGCTGGTGACGTCAGAGGACGGCGTGACGTGGAGGGGCGTGGCGGCGCTGGAGCCGAACGCCTTGCAGCCTGTGGTGACGGTGCTGGACCCCGCGGAGACGTTCCGCTACGTGGGCGTGGAGCACCGCCACGATGAGGACAACTTCGCCAAGGTGTGATGGGGAGGGGGGGGGGGGGGCAGTGGGGGATGGGGGGGGGGGATGGGGTGAAAGGTGTTGGGGGCGGGGGGGGAGGTAGGTTGTTGTTGTTGTTGTTGTTGTTGTTGTTGTTGTTGTTGTTGTTGTTGTTGTTGTTGTTGTTGTTGTTGTTGTTGTTGTTGTTGTTGTTGTTGTTGTTGTTGTTGCTTGCTGCTGCTGCTGCTGCTGCTGCTGCTGCTGCTGCTGCTGCTGCTGCTGCTGCTGTTGTTGTATTTTTAGATTCACCATTATGATGATGATGATGATGATGATGATGATTGTCTTTGCCTCTCTTAATTTCTTTTTGTGTGTTTGTCTGGTTTTTTCCTCCTCTCCGTGTCGTATATATGTGAGTGCGTGCGCGTGTGTGTATGCGTGTGTTGTGTGTGTGTGTGAATGAGAAGGGGCGGAAGTATGCGAACGTGTGTGTGTGTGTGTGTGTGTGTGCACGCGCTCGATGTTCCCTACTATGTCGGTGTATGTATTGTTTGCACGTGTACGTGTGAATACCCGCAAAAACAACAACAACAACAACAACAACAACAACACACACACACACACACACACACACACACACACACACACACACACACACACACGCACACAGAGTATGTTCCCACAGACCCTCCGTCCTTGTATAGGCAGTCCGTCATTTATGTCATTTCACGATCCCAACCATCTCTTTTTTCTTCTTCGTTTGTATATCTTTTTAATGATATATATATAATGATATACATATGTTTTGTTTCTGTTTTTATCTTTTCCACACACCACACCCACTCTGCAGGTGTACGTGTGGGAGATAGACGCCTACCCGAACAGCGGCCTCTACGGTGCCCCACCCGCCCCCTGCCCCAACCCCCACAGCCTGAGGGACATGCTGGGCGTCAACGGCATCTGGGGGTGGGGGTGGGGGAGGAGCAGCCCCCGGGTCCCTCCTGGCGAGGGCCCCGCGCTGTACGCCCCGGTGGCCAGCAGTGCCCGCAACTATCACAACCTGGACTGGGACGTCAGGGACCCAGACCGACTGCCTGGCTACGACCGCATGGCTCTGGTCCGTCCGTGATGTGTGTGTGTGTGGAGGGGTGGAGGGAGAGGTGTGTGTGTGTGTGTGGAGGGGTGGGGGAGAGGTGTGTGTGTGTGTGGAGGGGTGGGGGGAGAGGTGTGTGTGTGTGTGGAGGGGTGGAGGGAGAGGTGTGTGTGTGTGTGTGTGGAGGGGTGGGGGGAGAGGTGTGTGTGTGTGTGTGTGGAGGGGTGGAGGGAGAGATGTGTGTGTGTGTGGAGGGGTGGGGGGAGAGGTGTGTGTGTGTGTGTGGAGGGGTGGAGGGAGAGAGGTGTGTGTGTGTGTGTGGAGGGGTGGAGGGAGAGGTGTGTGTGTGTGTGTGTGTGTGTGTGTGGAGGGGTGGAGGGAGAGTTGTGTGTGTGCGTGTGGAGGGGTAGGGGGAGAGGTGTGTGTGTGTGTGTGTGGAGGGGTGGAGGGAGGGAGGTGTGTGTGTGTGGAGGGGTGGAGGGAGAGGTGTGTGTGTGGAGGGGTGGAGGGAGAGGTGTGTGTGTGTGGAGGGGTGGAGGGAGAGGTGTGTGTGTGGAGGGGTGGAGGGAGAGGTGTGTGTGTGTGTGGAGGGGTGGAGGGAGAGGTGTGTGTGGAGGGGTGGAGGGAGAGAGGTGTGTGTGTGTGTGTGGAGGGGTGGGGGGAGAGGTGTGTGTGTGTGTGTGTGGAGGGGTGGAGGGAGAGTTGTGTGTGTGTGTGTGGAGGGGTAGGGGGAGAGGTGTGT
>NC_134894.1:28281748-28301748 GCF_041734735.1 Babylonia areolata | reverse complement strand
CCCAACCCTCCCTCTGACCTGAAAACAGATCCGTGAACGTGATTCTTTTCTTTGGTTGATTTCGTGCAAGTTGATACTGAGATTTTTATAGGATGTTTGGAGAAGTAAATCATGCTAATTCGTGAAGAGGTGTTTGCTGGTGGTGGTGTTGTTGTTGGGCAGCGTTATCACAGATTATGGAAGATATAGCAAAACATATCACACCACGGGCAATCATAATAGAAGATGTAGCGAAACGATTTACCGTTATCACAATGGAAAACGTAGCGAAATATCTTAGAATAATCAAAATGGAAGATGTATCGAAACGTTTCAAAATGGAAGATGCAGCGAGCAGTTTCACTGTGGAAGGTGCAGCGAAACGCTTTGCCATCGTCATTATGAAAGAAAAAGCTTACCATTTCATCATCATCATAATGAAGAAAGCTAAACGTTTCACCATTATCATGATGAATATGTAGCTGAACGTTTATAAATCATCGCAATGGAAGATGTAGCTAAACGTTTCTAAATCATTGTAATAGAAGAATTATTAAATATTTCATCATGATCGCGATGGAACATGAAGCTAAACGTCTCTAAATCATCATAAAAGTAGATGTAGCTAAACGTTTCACCATGATCACGATGGAACATAAAGCTAAACGTCCCTAAAGCATCGCAATGGAATTTGAAGCTAAACGTTTCTAAATCATCGTAATGGAAGAAGCAGCTATACGTTTCACCATCATCGTAATAGATGTTGAGAAACCGTTCATCATCTCAACCAAAACCCTTATATATACAAAAAATAGGGGCGTGGCTGTATTCCTGAAATGAGGATATGAAATGATAATTCCTAGGAGATACAACAGAAAAAGATTCTGGTAATAACCATTATTGTGCTGTTTCTCTGTGCTTGGAGACTCGCGTGCAGGTTTAACAGTATCTTCACAGTCTGAACAGTCAGACAACATATATGGTACACTACCGTAAATGGACTATCATGCTTGCTCACAGTCCTCTGGAAGTAGATGGAAATTGACGAAGAAAATATTGACATCCGCTTTTCTGTCCGTTTCATTATCACTATTTGACCATTATTATTATAATGACTGTTTTTGTTGTTGCTTTTTCAGGAGAACTAGATACCAGTAATCAAAAACATGCTTGATTAAATACACCACCATATGTTTTACTGTTGCATTATTCCAAAATCGAAGCAGCTCTGGTGCTTTAAACAGCTGATTACAAAATTATGTATTTCGAAAATACATATATTATTCATGTTGATTTTTTTTTTTTAAGCCCTACGAAGTCCTTCGTATGATATTAAGATCTAGTTAAAAGTATTATTTGCAAACACCCTTTGTGGTCGATTTAGTTTATTAGTGGGATAATCAACAACAACAACGGAACAATTTGTTAAACGAGGTAATTTAAATATTTAAAGTTCTGGCGGCTGATGTATGTTCAAACTGTATGTGCCTGCGTGCGTGCATGCGATGTTCACAGTTGTGTCCATGTCAGTGTGTGTGCACGCATGTATGTGTGCGTGTGTATGTATGTTAGAGCGAAAGAGGGAGAGAGAGAGTGTGTGTGTGTGTGATGGAGAAAGGATGGTGGGGGCGCTTTTTCATGGCAACAGAGGGGGCTAAGCATGACTCAAATTCTCTCTCTCTCTCTCTCTCTCTTGTTCACTCAAAAAGACGGACTGACAAATACAATTTCATGTTTTTATTCAATCATCCAACATGAATAAGGAAAAAATGGGGATCGTTAAGGAAATGATACATGATTTAATGGCGTTTGACCGGTATACCCTTACCAAGTTCAAAAGGTGGAATATAATATGATACATTATGAAAATGTAATGTATATGTGTAACAGAATCAGACTTTTACAGATACCGCATTCAGTCAGTGTTTCAAAATAAGCTAACAAGATTTAGGGCTTTCTGCATCAATGAAAACTAGTTCTTTACAAGAGACAGACCAGTTTGCCAGTCAAATGCATTGGGGAAATAAATTCTGCAACTTACTAATACGCACATACTTTTGTCTGGGAAAAGACATTTAACTGTGTGTGTGTGTGTGTGTGTGTGTGTGTGTGGAGGTTAGTGTGTGTATGAGTAGGTGTGTGTATGTGTACGCGTACGCGCGCCTATGCATGTGTGTCCGTGCGAAAGGCGACAATATGAAGTTGTGTGCGTGTGCGAGCGAGCGCGAGTGCATGCACTAACGCCCGTGTGTGTAGGTGTGTTTGCATGCTTAATGCAATATGAATGTGTGGACGCGTTAGCTGTACATATCTAAAATGAAGATTGCACAAAAAGCACGTTACCTATTCCTTAAAAAAAAAAAAAAAAAAAAAAAAAAGAAGGAAAAAAGAAGAAGAAAAAAAAAAAGGAAACAGAAACGCACCTTGTTTAGGTTTTTCAATGGCTCTGTTTGAAATGAATAACTAATATCAATGGTAAGTTAACGATAATACGCCATCTTTATTGCCGGAGGAAAATGTTAACATCTTTATTCTGTGTTTTGGGAAACCATTCAGAATTCGCCAATCACGACATAAAGTATAATTTACCGGATTTATGGATTAAAAACACGATTTGTGTTCTTAAATGTCGCTGCTTACATGGAAAGGAAAGACCAAAATTTATTTTCGAAATATTTGTAGTTGCACATGTAATGACGTGACAGCTGAGGTAGCATTTACACGCACACATACGCACACGCACAAGCACATTATGTGTGTGCGCTTTTATGAACAAATACACTGGGGACGGCATGTAGGTAGGAAACAATATTTCACAGATTCGCAACATTTCTTTGGTTTTGATTACACAAAAATACACTTTGTTCATGAGCCAATCGTGCGGTGAAATATGGTGTGTGCAGTTTTTGGGGTACTGATCATGAAAGAACCACATTTCATTCCAGACAAAAAAAGAGAGTTATTCTCAGTTCAAGCTGTATGTTGGAGCAATGCTCGGGTTAAAAAAATGAGAACATATTATGGCGACACAGACTTACACAAATCTCCTAACGAAAGACTGCAACATCCAGACCAGACATTTACCCTGGAGACGAGATCTTTTCGCAAACAAGTCACCCCAATATTGGTGCGTCATGAAAAGAACAAGCTCACGCACAGACACACACGCGCTCGTATACACACATACCCCCCCTGTCTCCCCCCCTCTCTCTCTCTCTCTCGTTACATGAATGGAATCTTTCACTCACAGACGCTCCTTCACAGAAGATCAGCCAAAGAATGCAATGAAAGGTGTGCGATATCACGAAAATCGAGAAACATCTCGCATAGGTTTGTTATGCAATTTCCCAACACTGTGGGGAAAAATACATAAGATCCCAACATTTCAGAAATAACACAGCATGGCCATGTCTTGATTCTCCTGGCCATCTCCTGTTTTTTTTGTTTTTTTTATCACAGACATCCATAGACCATATTGGTCAGTTCTATGCCATGCCCCGTATCCACCCAGCACATGACAAGTGGAAAGCCCTGCTCCTCACAGAAAAACGTTGTTCACACAGTCAGTAATGTTGCTCCTGTACACAAAACGTACACATATTGTACACTGGTGTTCACAATACCACCACACTTTGCATTTTCGTTCCGGCCAAATGCTCCACCCCAGCGCCGTTTCTTCTGTTCGTTTTCAAAAGTGTGTGCCGCTTGCTTTTCCATCGTTGTGAGTCGGGTAAAGAGCTGTCACGTCCAGTACGTTTCAGTGGGAAAGTTATATCGTGTCCCACGAACCCCGTGTCCCCACACTGTCCGTAAGATCAAAATACACAAGCAGTTACCAGTGTAAGTCTCGAACAGCAGCTCGTACATTGCACACAAATCGCACTGAATCCCTTTAGCAGATTGTTCTTTCGGTTTTCATCTCCAGCACTTCCCAACACAGTATGTGCACAACCCTTGTCCAGTGATGTACTGCTTTGGCTGCTACTTGCAGCTCCACGTTTGTGGTGCTACACTGCTGATAAAACTCAGATATACCCACTTAAGTTGACCACCACATTCACAGAGTCATCATCTGACGTGTTACTATTGTGATGGAATCCTCACATCCTCCCAGTATGGCCAGCGACCGTTTCTAACGACACAACCACAAACTGACTGCAACGAGCCGATTAAAAAAAATGCGGGAAAATCAAAACAAAGCACAACATGACCAAAGGATGACAACACTGATTATGATGCCGTCTCATTTACAGCGTCCTAACGTTCACACCCAACGTGTGCCAGTCCCATGTGAGAGTGGCCTTTTTCACCAACAGCCACAAATGACTCGGCCACAGGAATTGGGAAGAACCAATTCACTGAAACGAAGAATGATACTTTACTGTGCCAACTTTTCATTTTATCACTGAATAATTAATTAAAGAAAAACATTCTGGTTCACAACTTTCATCTTCTTACTGAACACAGGTCAAAAAAGACCTTTCTCACTTTACATACATTTCCGGGGAATGCTTGAGAAGAAGTGCTTGATAATGGTTATGTAGAAATGTTTCATTCGTTGTATCTTATGCAACGACTACTATTTTCTGCTCTACCATTGCTTTGCCCGGTCTTCTTAACACGCAGACAGTTATAACCTAGTCCTCCTTTTCAAAGAAGCCTTTGGATCAACAGCATGTGGTGGATAAGTCCTCAGGCCAATGGTGAATCACGGAGAGATGTAACAAAATGATAGACCATTCAGTTTTTTTCCATCTGGCGCCCGACTCTAGAGTGGCGAGGCCATGTCACAGCCATTCCCGTGATGACCGATATCGGCTGTTGACTGTCACAAGCTTCAAACCTGGAACACTCTTCTTTTCTACCCGTGCACTTGCAGTTAATGGAGCGGAGATTAAAGACCTAGTTGCTGGCGAACTTATAGTTAATATGTTCAGGGCTGTGGTCAAGTTCTGGGCTGTAGTCAACATGTTCTGGTAGTCAACATGTTCAGGGCTGTAGTCAACATGTTCAGGGTTGTAGTCAAATTCAGGGCTGTAGTCAAATTTAGGGCTGCAGTTAATATGTTCAAGGCTGTAGTCAACATGGTTCAATGCTGTATGTTCAGGGCTGTAGTCAACATGTTCAGGGCTGTAGTCAACATGTTCAGTGTTGTAGTCAACATGTTCAGGGCAGTAGTCAACATGTTCGGGGCTGTAGTGGACATGTTCAGGGCTGTAGTCAACATGTTCAGTGTTGTAGTTAACATGTTCAGGGCTGTAGTCAACATGTTCAGGTCTGTAGTTAACATGTTCAGGGCTGTAGTTGACATGTTCAGGGCTGTAGTTAACATGTTCAGGGCTGCAGTGGACATGTTCGGGGTTGTAGTTAACATGTTCATGGCTGTAGTTAACATGTTCAGGGCTGTAGTCAGTATGTTCGGGGCTGTAGTCAATATGTTCAGGGCTGTAGTTAACATGTTCAGGGCTGTAGTCAATTGCAGGGCTGTAGTTAACATGTTCAGGGCTGTAGTCAATTGCAGGGCTGTAGTTAACATGTTCAGGGCTGTAGTCAATTGCAGGGCTGTAGTCTCGGTTCCGAGCATGGTGCTGCGGTTTGAGGGGTTGAATCCTGACTCACAGTCCCAAGCCATATATATATATATATATAGTCATGACGCCAGACCAGATCAGTATCACAAGAACATACAACAGGCTCGCGCAAACGACAACTCAAATAACGAGATAAGGGGACTTAACATGATACACAAACACACACAAGTCCCGCATCGCGCAAATTATCTTCTGACGATGCATAAAAGAAACGTCAAAACAGGTGACAAAGCTTTGCCCCCTTTTCAGTGGCGGTGTGCTCGTCGTCACACTGCAGTGGTGAGGAGTCCGTGTACAGGGAAAAGACGGCCAAGCCATGGGAGCCCAGCCACTGACTTGCTGCCTGGAAAGGAGGGGGCGAAGGAAAGAGGTGTGGTTCCAGCTGAGCGCCGTGGAGGATGGGGTGGAGTGGTGGTCCGGGGAAGGAAGAGAGAGGGGGACGCAGGCAATGCATAATTCACAATGAATATCACAGCTTTGCAGGGGAGGGATGGGGGAGGGGGAGGGGGGGGCGGGAGGGGGAAGGGGGGGGGGTTGCTCTTGGAGAAGAAGTTCCTACAGTGGCTACCAGTCCAGACATCAGCACTTTATCGTATGTAGTCTGGTTTTAAGCAGCATGAAGGACTATAAATAAATAGTGCACAAGAAAGTTAAAACAATAAAAAAAAAATAAAAATAAAAAACAGTGAAAGAAAATACCTGGCGGTAAGTAAAGAAAAAAGAAAAACAATCTGGTATACTATAAGGAATTCGTTTTAAAAAAAAAAAAGAAAAAGAAAAAGAAAGAAGGAAATCATCACCAGCAAAGATCGCTACAAGACATCTATCCACGAAGCGCAGAACGTTTGTCTCAACCTTTCTTTTTCCTCCCTTCCTTCCTTCAGTCTCCAGACCCAACACAGTGCGACTGAACCGTCTCCACTATTTAGGACCTGTCCAAGACACTGGGCACAAGTAAGCGAGGCATTCCCTCGCTGACCGTCCTGACAGGCACTGTGAACAGGGAGCAACGCTCAACGTACTCTGGCCAACACAGGGCACATTCAGCCCGGAGTGAACGGTCATAAACCCTCCTCTATTAATGAACTTTACCGACATTGTTTCAACTGTTTGTTGTTGTTTTTTGTTTGTTTGTTTGTTTGTTTGTTTGTTTTTGTTCTTTCAAAGTAGATACACATGTTTGCAGATATAAAAGGAAAAGATAAAGTTTATAAAAAAAGGGATACAGTTGAAACACATTTAGTAAGTAAAGATACAGTAGTTAAAACAGAACGGAATAAACTAAAACCCAGTACACTGCTGGAAATAATGAAGGAACAATTGTGGAAACTTGCCACATTTCAGACGGAAAAAAAGGGGGAGCTTTGCGTGCATGGTGGCAGCCTCCAAGTGTGTGATCACTTCCACTGATTCTTCGCAACCTGAAGCATGCTGTGTGAGTGGGGGTGGGGGTGTGGGGGGCGCAGAGCAGACGGCTAATCGACCTTGTCGGACATGACTAGTAAAGTAGGGGCAAAAGACACGGACCATCAGGAGCGAGCCAGTCAGCTGATCACACACACTCCTGTCTTGTTGCCGTTTCTAGAACTGTTGCATAGCGCCTGCGCCTGCGCATGCGCCAGCGTTTTGACCTTCCTGTGAGCGGGGGAGGGTTGTGGTGGGGTCTGCTTTGGGGTGATCGCCGTCTGGGAATCGTACACTTCAGGGTGGGCTGTCTGAAAATAAATGACACACTTTTTTCAGGTATGGATACAACATGCACCGCCTTCCATGTTTAATTACGCTAGCAACTCATAACGCATTATATTTCTTCTTCTTCTTCTTCTTCTTCTCCTCCTCCTCCTCCTTCTCCCCTCTTAAACTCTGTGATGCGCCGCACAGAACTGTTCACCAGATTCCTGCAGGTCTGTTGGTTGTGTGTCAAAGACTGAGTCTCCTGTCCATTCTGATTCTTTATACCATACATAAATGTATTCTACAACCAACCCATCGCATGATGATTTCTCTCTGCATGTGACGGATTGTTTATGTTTTCATGTTCAGGATACAGTGAGTTTCGTTTATCAAATCACAAGAGCTAAGCCACAACTCACCTTCCTTTTGCATACCCTGGGAAAACCATAGCAAGACAAGGTTCCAGAGACTGAGGGGCTGAAGAGGGCCCGGGCTAAGTTGTAACCCTACAGCTAATTCCATACAGTTAGAAACAATTAACGTAAAGGAAACTTAGTGGTGCAAAGATCGCTCATGCAACTAAGCCCTGCTCCACAAGCCTGATGTCCGTCCTCAATCAGAAATGTCTCAGATGCATAGGCCGAGACCAAAGGATGAAAGAAGAATCTCAAAACACCTAAACGGCTTCTTTGAAAGTCGGTCTTGTCCTATAGGGCATCCATACCTGCACTGCAGAAAAAAACAAAAACAAACAAAAAAAACAAACGGCAATAGTGACATGATCTCTGCTGCCAGTGACGTAAATGAGCGGGATAGCAATGCCCAGCAATGTTGACAGCGATAAAGCGAGTCGAAGAGAAGCAAACCACACAACTCTGTTGAGAAAAGGCAGCGGAGGGAGAGACATAATGCACTGACTTCCCGATGCAAGGTCTGCAAAAAAGAATGCCGCTTCAGGACTGGATGTTCAGCCAACGCAGACGCTATTCCTTGCAAGACAGATGGAGTCTACTACTACTACCGATACAGTTTGCGCACTTGTGCACATGGATGTTTGTTATTTTGAACTAACCACGCCGTATTCTTGTTGCCCACCCTTGAAGGCCTGTAGCAATATATAAAGGACATCAAAATGCCACGATCTATTTCCTGGGTTGCTGATTTCATGTTTGTCTATCTTGTCCATATCGCAACAAACGAGGTAAGCGTTCAAAACATTGCACATCTGGCAGATGTCATTATAGTGTTTTAAGTTTCTGCGTCTGAGGTCACAAATTGGGCCATCTTTTCTCCTGCATTTACCATCTTTTATTCTCTGCCCAAGTCCCCTCCCCCTCCCCCTTCCAACCACCTCCCCTCTTCATTGTCTTTCAAAGAAACATTGTAGAGGGCAAATAGTTTAATAAGTCAAAGCTGAAGTAATATTAGAAAGTTGAAGTATTAAATAACTAGTGTTATTTCACTTTAGGTTATACTTTCGTAGTGTGCGGGAAAAAAGATCAACCCCGGTTAGACACTATACTTTACGGAATCCTCAATTACTATTGACTTAGCTTTGTGAAGTGTTCAGCCGTGTAAAAGACCCTGAGCGGTGGGCTGGGCAATAAGCACAATAATGTGATTTGTGAAGGGTTTAACCCTACCGCCACTTGGGGCACAACTTTCCAACCCACCTCTTGTGCAGAAGCGTGGCCGTTCTGATGCCGACGTTGTGGTCCTTCCTGGGCCGAGCTGCCCGGGTCCACCCAGTCCCCAGCTGGGCCAGTGGTGCTCACAGGAGGGGTCTGGGTCTGGGTCTGGCAGCTGTGGCCACAGTCCGTGTGGTCAGGGCAGGGGCAGGAGGTCGAGGAAGGCGCGGTGGACTCAAGTGTGAGATGAGCGCTGGGGAAAGGCTGTGCACTGCTGGGTTGGTCAGGGTGCCAGGGTCTGCGGTGTCCGTTACGTAAGGATGGGAGAGGGCTGGATTCAGGCTGAGGGGCTTTGGGGTCATGGCTCGGGGGACTAGGATGTGGCGAGGAGGAGGAGAGTGAGGTAGTCGTGGAGCTTGGGGTGGTGGTGGTGAGGAGGGAGGAGGGTGTGCCTAGTTGGCCCTCTTGTGGCTGCCGGTCAGGATGGGAGCCGTCGTCGACGTTGTTGGTGCTGCTGCTGCCGCTGGTATCAGGCGTGTTGCTGCCGGGGCCATCTTGATGCTGCCGGGGTCCGATGTCTTCTTGGTGACGGGAGGTTTGCTGGTTCTGCTGGTGGTGCTGGCTGCCGCTCTCGGCGCGGTCTGTGTGGACGGCTTGCTGAGCGTGGAGGCCTTGCTCAGGCTCACTTTGACCGGGGACGGCTTGAGGCGCGGCGGACTCTGACTCTGCCTTCGGCTGCCTGCTTTCTGCACCCACGTCAGGACACCAGGTCACCACACGCACACACAACACACACAACGTGTCAAGGTCACACTCAGTACCAATGTCAACAACACGTTTACGCAAGCTATGTAATCATCATCGTCTTCTTCTTATCATTGTCGTCACTATTCGTGTTATCATTATTATCGTCATTATTATTATTATTATCATTATTATTATCATTATCAAGATGAACAAATCAACTTCCAATGCTCTATAATGTAAAGTGGACAAATCAGAGTAACTTTCTCTTGAAAGTAAACGTTGTACTGGCAGATGCTATACAGCTGGTATATTATTACACTGCTGACGTATTCAGCGTTTCCAGCAGCTTGAATCAGTTAAAGTAGGTCAGAGCCGTGAGGCCACTCTTTACTGCCATTGCTCTGTCAGACTTCCAGCCATCGTACTGATGTTATTGAAAACCTTCATGTCTTGAAACCAGCAGGCACCTCGGAACGTCGTAAAGGATACAATTAACCTGAACTTCCATCAGACCACACGTACCATATTAGTCACAAAAAATTACTGACAAAGAGGCGTTACAAATAATATGTACTATCTGTAAAATTGAGAATATTTCCGCATAACATTACTTACTGCAATTTATTCATTAAAAAGTATTTTGAAGGATACTAGAAATTCTATTTAAAGTATATATATAAATAAAGAAAGAAATGAACAGGGAAACTATTTCAAAGGGAATTAGTTTTAAATGGATGAAGTGGTACATGTGCAAAAAAGAAAATACCCTCAACCACCACTGCAACCATTGTTATATTTGTACGACACTTTACAAAAGCATGACACAAGTGTTAGCACGATATGGAATAATAATATATGCGTGTTGGGCTGTAGGCGTGCTTTAGCATATGCTTCCTCGACGTAGTATGCGCAGAAATGTGCAATCATAAGTATGTAAGCGTGCAGGTAGAAATCAAAGGGGTGCGCGTGTGACCACAAGTTAAGCATGAACTGAAAGGAAACACAGGATGACCCCGCTATTTCATTGTGTAGCCAGTCATACTTTGCTCTGGGAAACACATTCTCTCACCCCATCCCAACACGGGGTGACTCTTCAAGCCACTGCCCGTGTCTTATGTACTTTGCATGGAACACTCACCGGAAGAAGCAGACAACGCATCACCAGACTCAGCTCACTATCGCCATGATTCTGACTCAAACAGGATGATAACGTCTGAAGCGCTGACTTGAGGAAAACAATCCGCCACTCCTCTGTACTCATCCTTAGTCACAACCCTATTCTGAACTCAACCTTAGTCACGACGCTATTCTGAATTCAACTAAAGTCAAGACGCTATTCTGAACTCAGCCAAAGTCAAGACGCTATTCTGAACTCAACCGAAGTCTTTTTCATATTGCTGTTCTGAGCTCTGTTGAACTCAGGACGCTATTCTGAGCTCAAATCAGTCATGACGTTATTCTAAGCTCAGTCAAAGTCGAGTTACGGCGCTTTTCCAGGCTCAACCGAAGTCACACCGCTTTTCCGAGCTTTACCTTAGTCACGTCATGACACTATTCTGAGCTCATCTGGTCAGGTCACGACACTATTCTGAGCTCAATCGAAGTCACGAAGCAACTCTGAGATCAGTCCGAAGTCACGACACTATTCTATTTTGAGTTAAGCCGATGGCGTGATGCCATTCTGAGCTCAGTCGTATTCACGACGCTATTCTAAGTTCAGCCGGTCATCCCGCTATTCTGAGCTCAACCGAAGTCGAGGTGCTATTCTGAACTCAGCAGAAGTCGTCACGACACTATTCTGAGCTCAGTCGAAGTGAAGTCTCAACGCTATTCTGAGATCAGCCGAAGTCACGACACTCTTCTGAGCATAGTCGAAGTCACTTGCTAGTCTGAGATCAGCCAAAGTCACGATGCTATTCTAACCTCAAACGAAGTCAAGGCGCTACTGTGAGCTCTGCCTAAATCACGATGCTTTTCTAAGGTCAAACGAAGCGATGGCGCTATTCTGAGCTCAGCCGAAGTCACGACGCTGTTCTAAGTTCAGCCCAGCATTCGGTGGTGATACAGCCACGTTACATGTGTGGACAGCTCTCTGTGTTTATAGTTTTCCGGACAGCTGATGTCCTTGCAGATTCAAACTTCTCACCCAGGTGTGGCCCAGACCATCTCCATACGGCCAACATCCTTCTTGACACAGTATAACTGGTCAGTCGTCAGCACTTAAGAGAGAAGAGGCACTAGGCCTAATAGCACGAGCTGAACTTTTTTTTTCATTTTTTTTTTTCATCCCGGGTTAAAATTACAGAAATTGAAAACTCGATCTACTGACGAAGACCACGAGGCATGGTTGAGATTTATAGGCACCATCAAGTCTTTCTAATCTCCAGTCGATACAGCGTTTGCTTCTATCGCCAGCGTTTAAACTGTAACCATATTCACGACAACAGAAACGACGAAGGAACATAAAACAGTCTATTTTGAGTGAAAAACATTCCGCGCTCAGAGAGAGAGAGAGAGAGAGAGGTGAGGATCTTAATTTTTTTTTATGTAAAAAAAATAGAGAGAAGGGCAGAAAGCTATAGTGTGAAACACAAAGAGAGCGACACACACACACACACAACACACACACAATCACACCAACATCCACATCCCCAAAAACAGCACCCGCAAGCTCTCGTCTGTTAACAGTGTTAAAGGGGGTGGGGGGGGGGGGGGGGGGGGAAGAGAAAAGAAAGAAAGAAAGAAAAGCTGACCCGAACGCCCAAAACAAAGTAGGTGCCCGAATACAACACCCTGCAAGGAGGTGTTAGCAGCGCAGTTACACACCACAAGTGAGAAGCGGTGCCCCCCAAAACCAACTAGTCGGAAGCAGCAGAACCACACCACGTCAGACCAAGAAAGAGAAAGATGAGCACACACACCACACCACGCCACACCGCACCAACACCACACAAACCACACAAGGGAATTATACAAGCCAACTATACTCTGGTAGGGGAAGACGCAGTAGTTGTGACCACCCCGGCAGTGGCCTTCCCCGAGGGAGTACGAGGAGGAGGAGGAGGAGGAGTAGGAGGAAGAGGAGTAGGAGGAGGAGGAGGGGATGACGTGTCCTGGGAGGAGGGTGGTGGAGGGGGAGCACCTTTTTGAGCGTCGAGGCTGGCCTGGTGCTGTTCGGCCAGGGCCTGCCACCTCCGCCGGTTGTCCTCACACCCGTTGGACATCGGGGCCAGCCTCTCCGTTATCAGGGCGAAAAGCTGTGCAATTTGCACACGAAAACACACACACACACACACATATGCGCGCGCGCACACACACACACACACATATACACAGACAAACATGCGCGCACCCGCACACACACACACACACACACACCCCATCAACAGTTAGTACATTCAAAAACAGTTCCCATCATTGAACATTGATCCTGTGTATGGATTTTTTGTTGTTGTTGTTTGTTTTTTTGTTTTTTTTGTTTTTTGGTCCATGTTCCCTTCAAAACAGTTCGAACACCAAACATCCACGATTTGTCCTTTTCATAGGTTTCAGCCTTCAATATTGACCCAGTTGAGCGTGGCTTTTTTCGGTCAGCATGCCTGTCTCCATCCATCTCCATGACAGACGTTATTCAACCAGAAAATGTTAGTGAGACAAACATACAAAAAAGAACACCCACTCACAAATGGACAAACTCGAGCATAAAAAAAACACATTGGTCAATGCCAGTCTGATCAGCCTCCAGCATCTCGATGACAGTAGACATGTAGTCATTAAACCAGAAAATGTTACCGACAAAACACACACACACACACACACACACACACACACAAACAAACAAACAAACAAATGAACATAAACTCGAATATAGAGACACCTTGGTCCATGCCAGTTTTGACTGAGCTCCATCTCGTTGAATGACAGGAGCTATTCAACCGGAAAATATTATATCAAAAAAAGAAAAGAAAAACAAGAACACAATAAAAATGTACATAAACTCCGATATATAGTATGTTAACACCATGGTTAATGTCGGTCTGCATGGCCTTCGTACATCCTGTTGGCAGCAGCAGCTATTAAAGCAAAACACACACACACACACACACACACACACACACACACACACACACCTACACGCACACAATAACACACACACACCAGCATAGTTATGAAGTCTTGTAAAAGTCTGAAAGACAGAAACATGTTGTGGGTAAAATGACTATTACAGAATAGCAGAATCCTGAAAAACAGAACGCAAAAAAAAAAAAAAAAAAAAAAAGAACAGATCTCTGCCACATCAATAAACTCTAAAGAAAAAACAAAATACACACAAGGGACAAAAAACGTTAAAAACGTTCAGTTATCCACACATCAGTGGGCGAATTATTGGCGAATCGTTCAATTCTCCATATCCGGATCAACATGTGATCAAAGAACAAGTGACAGAGGCGTTAAATGAAGAAGACCTAATTTAACGTTGTCAAGTTTCAGAGACAAAAGTCAAGACACGACGCCTGCGATTTGTAACTTTTGTCTTCCTTGGTAGTCCACCTTGTCTGTGTGTTCAACAATGAAACGATGAGAGCGCGAGTGGCTACACAGTCCACGACTGAAGCACACAAGCGGGGAAGGGTGGAAACTGCGGTGTAACGTTTACTAATGAGACAACAAACACCGTGGAACGGATTAGACATAACGTCCGCGGATTGTGAACTCAGTTATAAGATAACAACAACACGTGGAACTGATGTTAGACAAAACGCCTGTGGATTGTGAACTCAGTTATAAGATAACAACAACACGTGGAACTGATGTTAGACAAAACGCCTGTGGATTGTGAACTCAGTTATAAGATAACAACAACACGTGGAACTGATGTTAGACAAAACGCCTGTAGATTGTGAACTCAGTTATAAGATAACAACAACACGTGGAACTGATGTTAGACAAAACGCCTGTGGATTGTGAACTCAGTTATAAGATAACAACAACACGTGGAACTGATGTTAGACAAAACGCCTGTGGATTGTGAACTCAGTTATAAGATAACAACACGTGGAACTGATGTTAGACAAAACGCCTGTGGATTGTGAACTCAGTTATAAGATAACAACAACACGTGGAACTGATGTTAGACAAAACGCCTGTGGATTTAGTGTTTGTGGTAAGATACAGCGTGGAACGGGTTATACATAACACCTGTGGATTATGAGTTTTGTCATAAAACAACAATAGCGTGGAACTGATATCACATGTAGATTCCGCGTTTAGCAATAAAACAACGACAGCATGGAACAGACATAACGCCTGTGGATAGTAACTTTAGTAACAAGACAACCACAGCGTATAACTGACCCTTCGTATTACAACTCTGCACGCACATCAAACAGCAAGTAATGCATTCAACCTAGCAAATCGTAACTGGTACACAACACATAAACACACACACACACACACACACACACACACACTGGGACGCGCACGCACGTGTGCGGACACGCACACAAAATCCGTGTCGGTCTTTTCACGAGTACTACCACTTCCTTAAGCAAGCAAGCAGAACGACAGCCAGTGTCTCACCTCTTCCAGTGCCCCCTCCACCTCCCACCTTCCCTCTCTCCCTAGGTAAGTCCAGTGCCGCCGCCCCCCCACACCCCCGCGCGCCCCCAACCCCCACAGAACCCTCCCCCCCCCACCCCCCGACCTCCACCCACCTCCTCCCCCAACCAACCACTGACCGCTGGCCGTCGATCCCCCGCTGTTCTGTGAAGGGTAATTGGGATCGTATTTTTCGTGGAAGACTAAGGGTTTGCTATTGAGGATGATCGGGGGCACCAGCTCCGCCAGGTCGGTCAGCTGCAACCAGTGCTGCCTGTTGCCCTGGACGCCCTCCAGCATGGGGGTCAGCTTATTCCAGTGCTCCGAGAACATCTGTCCTCACGCGCCGCACAACCCACACACAGCCACGGAACCCCAGCACGCGCAAAACATCCACCACATTAACTAACAATATCACAGCATGTGTGCTTGAACGAGTTAGAGACGCTACTATCACTGTATTTCAGATTTTCTACTTCAACACTGGAACAGCTCCCCCCCCCCCCCTCCCACCCCACACCCTTTTCTTTTTTTGTTTGTTTGTTTGTTTTTGTTTTGAAGTACGAGTTATCACTGTATCTGTTGTGTTGTTAACTTTCCGTCACAACAGATCAGATATTTTCTGTCTTTTTTTTTTTGTTGTTGTCGTTTTTTCTGTGATGAGCAAACACCACGTTTTGATTACAGCATGCAAGGAAGGAGTTAACTCACTCAGTACGGCCAGTCCTCTCTTCTCCTCTACACAGACACCTCGGATGTCCACTGGGTGTCTCAATGACCCAACCTTTAGCTTCCGTCGTCAGAATTGTGGTATTCTTTGTCAACATTCACCTCTTCAGTACAAGAGCCTTCCGCTTGCAATATTTTGATGGCGGTAATTGGGGTGAAATGCTGTTAACGTCGCCTCTTTCGCCGTTCGTATGGAGAGAGTTAAACGCTGCTTCAACGCAGCTTCTGGTTCACCACTGGAACGGTTTTTGTTTTTTTGGTTTTTTGTTTGTTGTTGTTGTTGTTGTTGTTGTTGTTGTTGTTTTTAATAAGTAAAACGAGTTATCACTATATCTGTTGTCAACTTTACGTCACAACATCAGATGTTTTGTGTTTAGCAAACGCCACGTTATGATGACAGCATGCAAGGAGTTAAAACGCAGCTTCAAGCCGCGTCTGGTTCGCTAACGAAACATTTATTTTTCAATAAGTAAAACGAGCTATCACTGCGTCTCTACTTCCGCTTGAACAATTCTTTTTTTTCTTTCTTCTTCTTTTTTTAATTTTAAAAAAATTGGGGGGTGTTAATTACAACGAATCATTGTATGCGTATTTCACAGGTGCAATTCTTTTGTTAGCCTTACTGAATATTACTGCATCTAAGCTTCGTTTGAAGCAGTTTCAGTTTCAGTTTCAGTAGCTCAAGGAGGCTTCACTGCGTTCGGACAAATCCATATACACTACACCACATCTGCCAAGCAGATGCCTGACCAGCAGCATAACCCAACGCGCTTAGTCAGGCCTTGAGGGGAAAAATATATTATTATTATTATATATATATATATATATATATATATATATATTTATTTATTTTATTTTATTTTGTACGCTTATAGTTGACTTCATCAAGTTTTTGCGCCTTATACATATTAGTAGCAGTAGTTCTTTTTTTATGTATTTAGATGTAACAAAATCAGCTAACAATATAAACCCACTTCAAAAATCTTCTGGATAACGACCCTAGATCATTAGCTCAGAAATATGATTTTGACAATTAACTGATAGGCAAATTAGCATGCAAATGCAAACCCCAAAAATACATATTTCAAGAATACACTCAAGGGCTGAATATTGTTTTTGTCTTTGCATATGCAAATGAAGGACTAAGTTTCGGCCTGAATTACAAGCCAGACTTTGTGGTTACTTTCGTTTCTCTGAATGTTCTGGTTGGAGAATGAACAGAACCGCGCACGCTTACCAGAGAAACGTGACTTTTCCGCGCGAAAACAGATTCAGTAAATAGGCCCACACTATTTTCTCATGTCGTTCTAAACAAACTCTGTTCACAATCGGTAAACCAGACGTTTCGGTAGCGAGGTTCTAACAGATGTTCAGACAAAAAAAAAAAAAAAAAAATCCAATGACTAAAAACGGGGCTTTCTGGAATCTGATACTACCACAGAACTCCGTCTGTCAGTGTTGACCATGGATAAATCTGGTACGAGTTTATTCATATTCACCTATTACTCACATTACAACTCCCACTCCTCTCTCTAATGCGCAGTAAGGAAAGGAGCGAATGCCCACAACTATACAAGCGTGTGTAAAAAAAAAAGCATATATATATATATATAAGCAACAATGCGAAATAAAATGATCGAAAACAAAAATTAAAAAAACCAAAAACAACAACAAAAACACACATGCAAAGCACGATCTGAAAAAAAACAAACAAACCAACAGCAACCAAAAACAAAACCGATAAGTCGGGTAATTAGCGACACAAAGTTCAAAACCAACTTTAAAAATACTGCAAGAACGACAGGCAACGACCAACATCGTTAGTAATTCAAGCAAACACACAGTGTCGTCATCTCCAACCAACAAAAATCAATTTCCTGTAGTAAATGTGAGGAATTTCAATAAACTGTTGACAAACACTAAACACAGTTTCCGTACAAAATATCACCATAATTGCAGAATCATGTGTACGAATATTGTGCTCTTTAAAACGCACATAATAATGTATATGACGATTATATGATATACAGCATGACTCTGTGTGTGTGTGTGTGTGTGTGTGTGTGTGTGTGTGTGTGTGTGTGTGTGTGTGTGTGTGTGTGTGTGTGTTTGAGAGAGAGAGAGAGGGGGGGGGGGGATGAGGTGGGGTGAGATGGAGGGGGCTAGGGGGGAGGGTAATAATTATTTTCAAACTTGCGATCACTCCTTTACATATAAGCCTGCATATGTGACGTGTTAGCTTACAATGGAATTAAACCACTTAAAGTGATATCAACGAAAACAACGCAAGCAAAAATACAGACACACACAAGTTCCCATTCCAAGCGCTCGCACGTATGGACGTGTATGCACATACAAAAAGATTGAAAAGAGAGAGAGAGAGAGAGAGAGAGAGAGAGAGGAGAGGAGTGGATAACGAGAACATGAAATCGAATGATTTTGTGAGAGAATGAGAGACAGACAGACGAACAGACAGAGAAAGAGAGAGACCAGAGACAGAAAGACGGCAGACAAGCAGAGGGAGTGTGACTGTTAATAAGATAAGATAAGAATAACTTTATTATCTCCAACTGGAGAAATTTGGTCAGGTGCATTATCACAACATAAACAAGTAAACAACATGGGGACCATAACTGTAAAAGCCAACAACAGCCCCTACAAATATTACGAAGATGCAAATGTAAAAAATATCACATACATCGTTTCATACATACATCCACACACTGCAGGTAATAACTAGTATTCTTAATGTAAAAACAGAAAGAATTAAGAAACATTATTTGAATTTAATTATAAACATAGCCTACTATACTGCACATTGATTATAATAGACAGATAAGAATAAAGATGAATTGCGGAAATTGTGGTGGTGTACCTATCATGGGGCAAAGCCAACACCTGAAAGACAGGCAGCGGTCAGAACAAAGTCCTTCGTGGAGATGAAACACAATCCGACAGTAACAGAAAAAAAAAGTGACACCCGTTTTAAATGGCACTTTAAATAAAATACATAAGTTATCCCACTGATAAAAATACTTCTCTTTTCGTTCATACCCCTCCTATCCCCTCAGCTCCCAATTCTCCCCAATTATCCACATTTGTCATCTAACTGGTGATAACAAGACTCCTAAAAGCATCATGAACAAAATTATAAATGAATGACACAACCAAAAATGAAAGAAAAAAAATTATAGAATCTAAAATAGTGTGTAGGTGTGTGCGTGCATGCGTGCGTGCGTGTATGAGTTTGTGTGCGTGTTTGTGCGTATGTATGTGTGTGTGTGTGTGGGGGGGGGGGGAGGGGCCCGGGGGTGTGTAGCTGTGTGGGCTTTCTTACGTTATTTTCCTTTCCTTTCTTTATATGTATTTAAAAAAAACCCAACAAATATCTCAAAAAAAAAAAAAAATAAATAAATAAATAAAAGAAGTAGAACAAAAGGAAAAATGCAACACACTGACTTAAACTGATCAAAACATCACAAACCAACGAAAACAGAAAGGATGGGTTGAAAATTACAGAACAGATCAAACGAATGAACTTGGAAAAGGTTACTTAAAATAATAACTACATCTCAGAGACGGAGATAGGATGGACGGAGAGACAGTGATAGGGAGAGAAAGGGGGTAGGAGAGAGAGGGGCGAAAGAGGGAGGAGGGGAGTTGGGGGGGGGGGGGGAGATTGAAAGCCGCAACCAAGAGGGAAAGATAAAGTCCTTGAGACAGCAGAAGACAAAGGCATACAGAGAGAGAGAGAGAGAGAGAGAGAGAGAGAGAGAGAGAGAGAGAGAGGGACAGAAAAATAGAGACAAAAGATAATGGAAGAGAAAGAAAAAGAGTCTATATATATGTATGTGATATATGTGTGTATATATATATATATATATATATATATGTATGGAGAGAGAGAGAGAGCATCAATTTTCGATAAAGGAAATAAGAAAGGCATTCATCATGATTGTTTATTTCCGTCTCTAAGGGCAAAGACAAAGAAGAAATCAGAGCACACGATCAAACGTACAGACAGATAGAAAGCGAGTGACAGAAAGAGAGGGGG
>NC_134894.1:28251748-28264248 GCF_041734735.1 Babylonia areolata | reverse complement strand
AGAATAAACTGTTCTCTAACCTGTTGGTATCTGGGACAAGTGAGCATTGAGTGGGTTTCTGACTGACAGACACCCTCACAGAATGGACAATCCAAACATGTCTCCTTAGCCTCATGAAAACGGTATAAATGGTATTTTAATGGTGAAACACCAAGCCTTATTCTTGCTAAATATTTTCTAACTGGGCGTTTCTGTACAGCCATTAAATTGTGAGACATTGTGTGGTTTTCTTCCAAGAAAAAAATAAAATGAATAACGTTCTTTTGTCTTTACGTCACTGTTCCAGCCTTGTACATAGCAGTCAATCAAACATCGCCAAAAAGGCTTTCTCATCACCAACTCCTTGCTAGTCGCACACAAAGCCAAATCCTCAACGATACAAAATGAAGCATACATTGGAGACCCAGTTATTCATATTGCTACAGTGAAGATAACATAGCATTTTGTAGGATTTTCATGGAATGCAATCGTTAGACATTCTCGTTGGATTCAGCCTGTATTATTGTGCCGAACACTAATGCGTTCGGTGTCTGGACACTCACGTTCAGTAATCTTTTAATTGCAAATAAATGTACGTGTTTGATGATAGAATAATCAGTTGTGAGACTCCATACCTCAGAACCAGTTAATATGGGCTGTATCTGACAATCGAAAAGAACCCAGAGACCAAAGTAGTCGTAAGATACCCTTTTTTCCCCTATCTGCCATATCCTTAAGTGTGCAGGATTAGGATAAACTTGTTGAAATAAAAAAAAACAACAACCACACCTAAATATCTATACTGGTTTACAATTTCCATTTGCAGAAAGATGACCACCCTTTCTAAAGACATCCACTTGGGTTTTTTCTAACTATCAGTCCGATCTTACTGGCAGTGTCACTTGAGATGTTCAGTTGATGCTGCAAACAACAACAGTATATAACACCAAAATAACAGCTTCCTTTTTGAATGATTTCATTTGCCAGCTCATTGATAAAAAACGAAAATAAAATAGGACTAAAAAATTATCCTTATTTCAATCCTTTAGGGCACACAAACACGCCAGTTAGTTCACCATCTCCGCGAACTCTTGCTTTAATGATGTTGTACATACTTTAAATTGCTTGATACATTTTACCATTGAAACCATTTTTTTTCTTAGGACTGACCACAGATGGCACTTATCAAACTAATCTTACGCTTTTTTTTTAAATCTATAAAAGCGAAGTACAACTTTCTCTGACGAACGAATTGCTTCTGAATAAAGATAAAAGAGTGAAAATATGAGCTCTGCGACTAAATCCAGCTCGGGCTTAATTTAACAGCTTGTTTTCTTCAATCCAAATAATTGAACGTTTATTTAGAATATTATTATATAGTTTTCCACATACATTTAACAAGGACATTCCTCTATAGTTATCTTGTGAGTGAAAAACAGAGACAGATAGACAGACAGACAGAGAATGGTGGAGGGGCAGATACTATTATCAAACAACACATGTTCTATCGCTCTCAATAAGACACAATGCATACAAGAGCGGTAGTGGCTAGAAGTTGTCTCGCTGACTGTACTTTCTGTCTCCAAAACAAGAACAACAACAAACCTCTACTTGTTTGCAGGTGGACACAAGCGTGTTCGCAGTGTCTAGACACACCTCATCACTGCTCTTTCAGATGAAAAAAAAAAGAAATCAATAATGTGTCTGGACATACGTTTTCAATTACTGCCTCGTCTGGTGTGGGCGGAGGATTGATGGAAAAGTCTCTTTTTTTCCTATGGTTGTCATCCCGCATTTATACCTATAAGCTGCCGGATCGCGAAGTAAAAAAGAAATGTTACTAAAGAAGAAGAAGAAGGAGGAGGAGCAAAAGGGGGTGAGCATGTTGATGCTGTTGATTATTAATAGACTGCTCAGACAGACTGGTGATTTCAGACTAAACAAATCGAAATGCTAGAATTTTCAATTTGTTTCTGTAACAAAAACAAAAAAGATATTGAATTTATGATACAAAAATATAGATATACATACATATGCATTATATATATATATATATATATATATATATATATATATATATATATATATATATATATATAAGAGAGAGAGAGAGAGAGAAACACAATGGGGTTGGATGGATAGAGCCGGATCCGAGGACAGTGTAAATTTAATTTCAGTTACAGTTTCAAGGAAGCGTCAAAGTGTGCGTTCTGATATACGCCACACCACATCTGCTCTTAACCCCACCGCGCTTGTCAGGCCCTGGAGAGTTTACCGTCGGCATGTACAAAACATTCGCCTGAAATGCTTTAAGACAAGTAAACAATAATAAATAGATTGGTGAATACATTAAAATATAACAAAAAATGAAATGTACAAAGAAGGAAAATGACTGAAATAAAGTAATAAAAATGACATATCCATGACAATAAATGGCTTGTTGGGGCTTTGTGATCAATAACTGGCCAGAGTTTGTTGGGTTTTTGTTGTTGTTGTTGTTGTTGTTTTTAAAGAAAGAGAGCATTTGAACGAGAAAATGATTTTCACTGGACAAGGCATTGTCCATTCCTGACAGAAGTCGCCAGTGCACTGACCGCAGGCAGTCAGGAAGGCAGCATGGCACTCAACACAAAGTAGGACCTGGCTGTGGAGCACTCTGATCGGATACAGACGCACACAATGACGTCTAACTGTTCACTGAAGTCTTGTTGGTGTTTCAGTTTCAAGATATACCGACAAACATGCGGACTGAACCATATACGCTGCACAACATCTGCTTCGTAAAAATAAATAAATAAATAAACAAGAAGCCTGACCTTCGCACAAACCCAACGCGCTGGTCTAGCCTTGAGGTAGAACTTCTTCTTCTTCTGCGTTCACTCGTATGCAAACGAGTGGGCTTCTACGTGTATGACCGTTTTTACCCCCCGCCATGTAGGCAGCCATACTCCGTTTTCGGGGGTGTGCATGCTGGGTATGTTCTTGTTTCCATAACCCACCGAACGCTGACATGGATTACAGGATCTTTAACGTGCGTATTTGATCTTCTGCTTGCATATACACACGAAGGGGGTTCAGGCACTAGCAGGTCTGCACATATGTTGACCTGGGAGATCGTAAAAATCTCCACCCTTTACCCACCAGGCGCCGTCACCGTGATTCGAACCCGGGACCCTCAGATTGACAGTCCAACGTTTTAACCACTCGGCTATTGCGCCCGTCGAGGTTGAACTAAAAACAGAGACAAAATCACTTTAAACGTTGAAACAATATAAAACATTTATAAATGAAACCACAGTAGAGAGAGAGATTTTATGCGGAGCCGTTCTTTTTAGATTCTCTGGTCGTTTTTTGGTCGCGGAGAGTTTCAGTTTCAGTTTCAGTTCCAAGTAGGTGTCAGAGCGTGCGGACTGATCCATATACGCAACGCTGTATCTGCCTTAGAAATGAAACATGAATAACAACAACAACAACAAAAAATAATAATAATAATAAAGAGGAGGAGGAGACCCAACGCGGCAGTCAGGCCTTGCCAATTTCTCCTGGGCTAGTATAAAACGGTCAGCACGTCATCGGTCACAATGCATCCCAGACTGTTCTGACCGCAGGGTCTGCCGCGTCTGCCGGTCATAATCAGCGGCCACTTAGTCATAGTCTCGGACAATGAGAGACACTATCGTCAAATGAGTTCAGCTTCGTGCACTGTACAGAGTCGTTAAGAGCTACTCTTTAGAGCGGTCAAATTTATTTCGGGAGTTCCACCAGACATGTATGAACAGAAGGGCGGAGGCGGGAGAGGGGGGTGGAGAGAAAGGAGAATAAAGGGGCAGGGGTGTGGGTGAGGTGTGGGAGTAGGGGAAGATCTGGTCTGTTACCTGAGGTCAGAAAAGTGAAGTAGACCAATACATGACTCACCTTGGGAATATGAATGACAAGTGGTCATAACAAGACTCACGGATGATGAAACTGCATTAATATGAGTGAATTCTTCCCATGGAAACCGGACCAAAGCAATGGATTGTTAAGATACGTGTGTACCTTGTTTGCTGTATGTATGAACATATGTAAAATACCTTGGAGAAATTGAGACCTCTTTTGTTTTGAGAGAGAGAGAGAGAGAGAGAGAGAGAGAGAGAGAGAGAGAGAGAGAGAGAGAGTTGAAAGAGAGAGAGATCTGACGCCCAGGTCTGTATATCTTATATTCATTTTTTTCTGTATATACACCACTTGTATCATGCAGCTGGAATTATATGTCTGCTAATTTGACTTTTCCCATCCTTTGATGTGAATTCCTCCACCCTCGCCTCTTCAATCCCACCACAGATTCTTTTCATCAAATGACATCTCACACATAAAAAAAACAACAACCAGGAACGGGCACAACACAGCTTTTTAAAATGCTATCAATTGTCAGCCATATGTGTCCTCAAATACGAGCCACGCACCAATACTCACCTGCTTGGAAGATTTAATCATTAAGTTATTTGCAAAATCATGACAACCACAAACGATTCCTGACGAAACAAAAATCCATACGACTAATTAGCTGGATAAAAGCCACTGAAAGCGGAACAAGCTAGGCGGGAAAGCGACGATTTCTAAACAGCAGCATGTTACTTAAAGCAAGCGTTTCAGCCATCACCATTCCTTGAGCTCCAGCACATTAAAAAAAAAAAATCACATTTTAGGCGTTGTCATAGGGTCGTGGCATGGCTTTCACTGTGCAGCACGCAGGATACGAAGCACAGAGACACCAAACAGGTTATCAACAGTAATCACTATTCAGAACCCCATTCAGATACTGGTAGATACACTCATCAAGATTAGTTGTTTTTTTTATTTACAACACGCCCGCCCCCCACCCCCAACACACACACACACACACACACACACACACACACACACACACACACGCACGCACGCACGCACACACACACACACACACACACGCACACACACACGTGTAATCGAATATTATATCATTAGTAGTGTGGATAATATTGTTTAAAAAAGACAAAGCTAAAACAGATTCGCAAAACATTGTTCAGAAAACTGTTCTTTGTATTGTTCAAGCAGTGTGCACTGAGGTTTTAGTTGTGGACGCACGCAAGAATGCGCGCGCGAGTGAGTGAGTAAGTGAATGAGAGAGAGAGAGAGAGAGAGAGAGAGAGAGAGAGAGAGAGAGAGAGAGAGAGAGAGAAAACTAAGTAAAACAAAGCCAATGATGTCGTATAACGAAAACAAAACAGTTTAACTTTAATTCATGTATTCATTTATTCATTTACCTTTTTATTTGAATGTTACTGCTTCCTTCTTCCAAGAATTAAAAAAAAGCATATTAGTATGAGCAGTGCTAATATCTCGTAGAGTTGCCACCAAACACAGTGGAAGCATTTTATACAGTGTCTGTACTTCTAATACAGGTGTTATAAACATGCACTTTTAGGCACCACGGTGTCATGAACAAATAAAACGCATACACAATCAAATATGACATGAACATACAGGACTACAACACTGCAGCGCTACATTAAACAGTGGACTTTTGGTGACAGGTCAGACTGAATGCATACATACCCACCACATATTCGATGGATTATTAAATATTGCGTTCTGCGAGAGAAGAGAACACACAAGCGATTCCAACCTTGGCTCCCATATTGGTAGGAAGCGGGATAAAAAAAAAAAAAAGAAGAAGAAAGAATACATGGTGCAGTGCGAGTTCTTTTTTAACAGCAGCGAGAAAGAAATATATTGCAGTGCAAAAATAATATGGTGCAATAGCTGGTGAGTCAAAACGGACAGGAGGCGAAGGAAGAGGAGAAGAGGAGAAACAGGAAGATAAGGAATAAGAGGAGTAGGGGGAGGAGGGGAAGGAAGAGGAGAAGCAGAAGCAGAGGCAAGAGCAGGAGGAAGAGGAGGAGGAAAACGGCAAAGTAGTCGAACCAGCACACTATACCGAACACCAAGTGAAATGACGTGTTCAGAAAAAAAGAGCAAAACAATACTGCTGCACTGAATGGCCAGTTTACCATGTGCTGTTTTCCGAGAGCAGGAGCGGCAAGTTAAGACCCGTGAACAACAGGCGGGGGAAAAAAAAGATCGTTCTGGTAGCCACCTCAACATGTACAGCATTCCAAAGCTTACCAGGATGTTTTCAAGCCAGCTGTCATCTCCAGCAGTCAGCACAAAGCGATGTTTTGAACATCAATGCTGCTTATGTAGCTTTTAAAACTTATTTGCGTTGAGAGCAAACTTATTTCCAACACCAACTCAAGTGACTGCCGAATTTCACTGATAGCTATGCACACAGCCACGCAGCTACGATATAAAAGAGAGTTAAGTGCTGTAAGCAGATGAACAAAACGAAACCATACTGTTGGGGGGGGGGGGGGGGGGGGGGGACAAAAACGACATACTGTTGAGCTGTGGTTAGGGTTAGGTTTTATGACAAATATTGTAAGCTATGTCTTCATCCACATCACAAGCTTTCTTTTTTTCTCTCTCTTTTATTTTTTAATTTTTTTTTTAGTTGTTGTTGTTACTTTTTGTGTGTGTGGTTTTCGGCCCTGAACGTTCCGGTTACAAATTAGCATACTTCCTACTTCGGGCGCAATGTGGATGTATTACATGCATTTACCCTTCGTTTTGTTAACACCGTTCTTCTGGTTTACAAATGCGACTTTTTTTCATTCCTACAGACATGTGACATTTCCGCAGTGACATACATTAATGCATAACAAATCCTTCAGCATTATTTTTTTCCGTGGAAAAGTTCGTCGGGGTAGAATGAATGGCATATGATGATTGCCGCGCAAACAAGAAAGGAAAAAAAGACAGAAAAAAAGCTCAACGCTGTTACCTATTGTGGGTTATGCAGTTAATATAAAGATAGTAGGAGGTCACTGTTATATCACAAAAGATCGTGCATCGATTAACACTCCCAAGAGACAGGTTCCTGCGAAGCACCCAGCGATGACAGCATGGGCTCTTGGACTAGCGGAAATGGTGGGAGATTTGCGCAGAAGAAGAGGAGGGAATAAGACCGAAGCTAGCTGATCTGAAAACTGGGCCTTCACTTTGATAAACCGGGCTGACAGCTGAACGAAAGGCACGCAACAAAAGAATGGGCAGATACGGGGAGCAGGAGTGAAGACGCTGGGTCCAAAGCATGCACAGTTTTTGGAGCAGCAGAGGACAGAAAGAACGATGAAGACTTTTAAGGGTCTGGCCACAGTGAGGCAGTCGCCATAAAGGGCGGCAAATGACTTATTCTTAATTGACAGGTTCGTGATTGTGAAGAGTTTGGGGAGAACATATTTATTACCCGGAGGTACTTTTTTTCCCAGCGAGCTGAGCAACATTAAAAGAGAGACATATGTAAAAGTAGAAAATTGAAGAACAGAGAGAGAGAGAGAGAGAGAGAGAGAGAGACAGAGACAGACAGACAGGCAGGAATGAGACAGAGACAGACAGAGAGCTAGAAACAGAGAGATAAGAGAGAGACACAGAAAGACAAAAAGATGCGGGAGGGTAAGAGCTTTTGAATCAAGGCGAAGGTTCAGCGCGGAAGGAAGGCACGCGACGAGAGAGAGAGAGACAGAGAGAGAGAGAGAGAGAGAGAGAGAGAGGCAAAAAAAGAAAAAAAAGGCAGGTGCGCGGGCTACATCGAGCGAGGAAGTCTGGGGTCGAAAAGGAGAACTGGGCTAAACAACAAAATCAACAACGATAACACCACCATCGCCACCACCAGAACGCAAACCGGGAGGATCTGATTTGCCCGAGAACAAAAGCAAGGAAGAGGACAAGCGGCAGGACTTTGAAGAAAAAAGGGTGGATGGGTGGGTGGGTGGGTGGGTTGCCATGCTGCTGGCTTACCCTCGGCCCCCACAGCTTGTTGCAGCTGCACAGGGCCACATAACGGAAGTGATGCACGAAGCGCTGCAACACCACACACAGCACAGCATCCATCAATGGCTTTCTGCTGCTTCCACCACCGCTCACCTCTGACCAGGTGACCACATTGTAATTATTTTACACCACTTTGATCAAGGCAGCAACGTCTGATCAATTTTGTCTTCTGAACCATGTCTTTTGCGTGTGATTTGTGCGCTTGTAAGTGACCACTGTTGTTGGTTGTTTTTTGTTTTGTTTTTTTGTTTGTTTTTGTTTTTGCTTTTTTGTTTTTTGCTTTGTTTTTGTTTTGTTTTGTTTTCAGTACAAAACACACAAGTACGAAGTTAAAGAAAGGCTCATTAAAGCATTGCATTGAGATCGACATTCATCTTTACATATTTCACTCAAACATCATTTAATGAAAGGAAAGGTATATATATATATATATATATATATATATATATATATATATATATATATATATATATATATATACAGATACTGAAGAATCTCAGCCTCAATAGTCAAAATTTTCTGTGAACAAGACTTAATTAACAAGGAAAATAAAACGTATATTTAGAACAATAAAAACCAAATAATCCTGACAGAGAACGGTGCAATCTGGAGCGTTACCGTGTACGGAGTGTCAGCTTAGGTTATTCACATTGCAGACATCAAAGACACGAATAACGTGATGGACACGGGCAGTGACACGGAAAAAATACAAAAACATCTGCAGTGATCAAGCATTTGGATGGCAGGGAAACACACACACACACACACACACACACACACACACACACACACACAAATGGCGTTAAAATGGCAATCCCTCAACAGACTGAGCAAAGTGCAATGCTCACAGCATCGGGCCGGCCAAAGAGGTACGGGTGCTCGCACAGCATGAAATCACACCATTAACGCATCGCCCACCCCACCATGCCACCCCCATCCGTGGATCAACATGACAAGGCACTTCAGATCCCTCATTTGCTAATGGACAGGAATGATACTGACAGTGTGCACGCATGATGGCGCCTCGGACGTCACCAAGCTCTCCGATCGATGGATCGATGAACGATCAGACAGCGGAACACACAAGTACGCCGCCACAATGAATATGTTTCTTACCTTACCTGTCACCTCAGTTACACAGTGCAGCAATCGAAACCCCACTGACGATCAGCGTGAGAGATAACACAGAAAACACACACAATGGACACAAACTGCTATCGTATTACCAGATAAAAGCACACGGGTGACTGACGGCATGAACAATAATATCATTACCGAATAAGTAGCGAGTGAGGTTCGGGAAAGCAACTGCCTTTAACGGAGATGGAAAACCAGTGCAGTCAATCCGCGCAATATTGGAAGTAGAAGGTGAGCGGAGAATGGAACTTGCAAGTTCGATGCATTGATTAAAAAAAAAAAAAAAGAAAGAAAGCTTGCGAAAGATGACAAAAAACAAACTATTAAATAAATCAGGAAGAAATAAAAGAAAAGCAACTGACAGTTGGGTAAGAGCAAAGGTGAACTACAGAACAGTGAAGAAAGCACTAAAGAAAAGAAAAAGGGATGGGAAGGGAAGAAGGGGCTGGGGAGGGGGTTTGAAGAACAAACTAGAAAAAACCCAATAAAAACAACAAAAAACAAATACAGTGGAACTATCTTGCCAAACGGAGAAAATGAGACTATTCATTTCAAAGATTGTGGGGAAAGACAACGTCAAAGGATGTTAAAAACAAACACACACAAAAAGAACTGAAAAGGCAAGACACAAAACATTGACAGCATAAAAACCAGGAGTCAAGAACGGAAGGGTACAACACAAATAACAATGAACGTACATAAAAAGGGGAATCGAAAGGAACGCCACGCTGGATGAGGACAGAGAAAGGCAGAGAGGGAACTACTGGGAAATGAACGGACTAAAGAGGGTACCACGCAACGATAAATAACGGCTGAGGTTCAACACCACCACTACCACGACCACCGCCCACAACATATAAAAGATGAAGAACAGAAAGAAAAAAAAAGAGAAGTCTATAAATCCACACAATCGAACGTGCATGTACACAGGTGAAAAGCTGGGGTTAGTTAGCCAGAAGCTGCTCGCGTAAATATCACTGGAGGAGAAAAAAAAAGATGATACACGGGGTGAAAAGTTAGTCGGTTATGGACAGCCACACTCAGGTCAGGTCATGGGTAACCCAAATTACCTGCATGGACAGAACCAGGGTGTTGCGTGAATAAGTGCCCAGACGGGACAAGAAAGCGTGCGTAAACCGCGAGGTGTCCTGCACACGTTCACACAAGACACATCCGTACGCTTTCAATGACCAGTCAATCACATTTCTCATAGATGGCCACTGTGTGTGACCAAAAACACACACCACCACCACCACCAAAAACAACAAAACTAAACCTAACCAACAAACAAACTTGAACGCATTCGAACACGCATACATACGTCATTCAAAAGTGTAGTACGTATGCTTAGAAGTAACTGACACGGACATGTGTGGTGGTTATGCAAAGGGGAAGGTGTGGAGAGGTTTTATCATATAGCACTTGAGCCTTATCGGGTGACTGCTTTTCCTCGTAGAACGTCAGTGGTAAACACCGTTTAGTGCTTACATAAAGAGCAAGGACGCTGGCGAAGAACACAAAAACATACCTGAGCATGCGCGCTTGAACGCGCATACAGGCACGAGCATGATCTTATAAACTACCACCACTACCACACGCAAGTTTGAAATCTTATTACTATTATTACTTCTTTTTTTTTTTAAATACAAAGTACCCATTTAATCCTTCATGGATTATTGCCTCTCGTTATTGACGTCACGTCATAACTAAGAAACACTTTTCCAGCTACTAATTTTAAAATTATATATCTATATAATATCCCCTTCCCCAACCCTCCTCCCACCCCCAGTTCATAATACTTCTCTTTCCCTTCATCGAATGTTCACTCAAATTTCATTTAAGAGCATTCAAGCCATGCAAGAGAGACCCTAATTATAAGCGGTTGCTTTTCGTTTATTGGCAGTGTTTGTCTTCAGATACAGACTGAATGGGGTTTGTAATCAATTCTGAAGAACTACCAATTTACAAAAGGAAACAACGACCATTTGCCAATGCCATTCGTGTTAACCTTTCCTTTTTGGAGGGGACGGCGTGTAGAGGGGTGAGGTACTTATGGCTTGCACATCACTTCACTGGAAATAAACACTTTCTAGTTTCGTTACCTTTGTGTGCAAATCTGTCGTTTATTGCATGGCGTTTACGAGTGTGTGTTGTAGGTAAGTTCTGAGTTTTTGTGATATGACCAGCTATTTCGTTTTTGGATATGTGAGGAGTTTTTGAGCTGTGACCAGCTTTTTCGTTTCTTTGGGCTCGGAGAAAAATAAGAATCCCGTTGAAAATTGTTGAAAATTAAGCGCAACTGTCGCTTTTATCGTCTTCATTTTTTTTCGATACTATTAAAAAGGAGAGAGACAGAGAGAGAGAGAGAAAAAAAAAGAATTTTCGAATATTTTCATGCCCATTTTGTTTCGTCGTCTGAGATGTTCACTGGTTTCCCACACGATTTTTATATTGTTGAGAAGATAACTAAAAATCTTTTCCCCTGATACCATATTCGATTATTTGAAGAGAGTCAACATCATTTCGACTTGACAATTATGTTGATCAAACAAGCTGAGTTTTAATCAATCTTAAACCGACCTGCATGAACATCTTAAGCGTTAACGCTCATATTGGACAACAATAAAGATGAACCAGAATCTAACACCGAATAACATGGGCATGTCAAGCTCTTGGAATCAATCCTTTTACACACTCTGCATTTTTTGACGGGTGAAATCTCTGTGTAGCGTGTGTACGTGTACATACTCCATGATTTAGAGAGAGCATACAAGCGCCTGACACGCAAGTCTGCGTTTAACACAAAATACAAAAATATATATATACAGCCTACCACACGCAAAACAGTTGTGTACAATTATATGGCAGACATTAATTAAATAGACAGAAAGATAAATAAATAAATAATAAATGAATAAACAAACAAACAAACAAATAAAAAAAATAAATAGACGATAGACGGTTCCTCGTAGACTTTTCGTATTAAAGAAGGCTCAATATCTCGAGACCTTAGGAGTGAAATTCGAACTACCCTTCCACGAGAAAGAAAGCCGAATGTTGCCGCAGTGTATTTTAGTATTCCCTCCCTACCCCCTCCACTACTAGCCTTATTTGTGAAGACATCATTGTTAACCTATAAATAGAATAACGACTCGGTGCCAGGTGGACCGAACATAAACAACAGCAGGGGGAGGCACACGCTGTGACACGATCCTCACTACCCAGCACTTAATGACCCGTGACAGTGCGGGACTCTGCCAAGTGCACACTTTAGCCAACACCGGAGTACCCGTGTGACGTCCCAAATCGCAACACCCCCTCCCCTCCCCCGCGACCCCTCACCCCGCCCCCCCCCCCCCCCCCCCCAACCCCCGACTCCCCGCCGCCTTCCCGCCTTCTACAGGTCCCATGGGGGACCAATCAGTATCCTAAATCATCCCCCCGTGGGACTGACTAGTTAGTGCCCTAAACTG
>NC_134894.1:28231748-28246748 GCF_041734735.1 Babylonia areolata | reverse complement strand
GCGGCTCACTGTGACGTGATCCAGTACAGCTAACAGTTAATGACTCGTGACAGTGGGGACACTGCCAAGTGCACAAACGCCAACACCTAATTACCAGGCTTAGCACTTGTCTGCTTTGACGCAAGTCGAAGAAGCATTACGCACTTGCCTGCCAAGAGAAAAAAAAGGTCCATGGGAAAAAATCCCCATGAAATCTTTTCTTTTCCTTCATCAGTCCATGATTTGTGTTGGCGAAAGAATAACTGAACAAAAAATAGTGTCTAATGAACACCACCTACCCCCTGTCATATTTCTTCTGAGGAAACAGTCTTTTGATACATTTTCACTGTATTATTTACTAAGGATTGCAATCTCTATTTCTTCCACTCTCTCTCTCTCTATCACGTGTCCGTTTATGTGGTGCGCGTGTAGAGAGAGAGAGAGAGAGAGAGAGAGAGAGAGGAGGAGACAGACAGACAGAAAGACACAGAAAGAGAGACAGACAGACAGAGAGAGACAGAGAGAGAGAGAGAGAGAGAGAGAGAGAGAGAGAGAGCACGTGTAAAATATAATATCCGGCACAGTGCAAGCGTTATCTCCAAAGAACAGGCAGGATCGTATGTCCAAAGAAAAAGATCGTGTGGTACAAAATAAATCGATAAAGCAAAAATCAATTATTAAACAACAACAAAAAGGAGGGGGGGGGTGGGGAGGGGATTAACCGACAATTTGCGCAAATGACGGTCATGAATGTAAACCCAAGCAGTGGCACAGCCTTGCCAGCTCTTTTTCAAGGCCTGACTAAGCGCGTTGGGTTACGCTGCTGGTCAGGCATCTGCTTGGCAGATGTGGTGTAGCGTATATGGATTTGTCCCAACGCAGTGACGCCTCCTTGAACTACTGAAACTGAAACTGCCAGCTCTTCCTCAGCCCCGAGTTATTATGATACATCAAACGGAAAACAATTCTCGTTTTATAAAGGTAATGGGGGAAGAAATCGCAGCGATCGCTAAGTCGGTTTATGGCTGCAGGGACTGATTAGGCAGGGGAGGGGGCAGGGGGGAGGGAGAGGGGATGGGGTCGAAGTGGGTGACAGGAATGGGAGGGTTGAGTGAGGGTACAGCTGTTGGATGATCCACAACCATGGGCTAGGGTCGGATCGATATCACTGGGGGTGGGGTGGGATCGGATGGGGTGGGGTGGGGTAAGGGTGAGTTCGCAGACTACAAAGCTTCTTGTGCAATCCGGGAAATGAGACACTCAAATTGTCACGCCAGTCAGCCTGATTTACCTGGGGGGCCAGCAAAGGTCATGGTCCTCCTTCCTTCCTTCCTTCCTTCCTTCCCTGCTATGGAAAAAACCAACACCCGTGCTGCCTCTGTCCACTTCCACCATACGTCTAAAAGATAACAAACATCTCTCAGGCACGAAAGCCAGCTTTAAATCGTCAAATGGTCATGCGTTCTTGTCCGTTTCAAATTACCCTCCACTCCGAAGGCCCTAGCAACCCCCACACCCGTGTGTGCCTCGCGCGCGCGCATGTGTGTGTGTGTGTGTGTGTGTGTGTGTGTGTGTGTGTGTGTGTGTTTTGTTATCATTGACGTTGTTTTTTGCTGTTGTTATTTTTGCGTCTTCAAGGCAAGTTAATGTTCAGAATCTACCATGGGCTGCTTGTAACACATTGGACACAGTACATGACAGCAAAGAACTGGAGGGAAAGACAGGACGAGGCTGAGAGGGAATACGGACATGGCTTTTCATCAGCTGGGGGATTGGTGGATTCTTATTTTCCCGTCGTTTTAACGTCCACCAGGAGCATGTTGTCACAATTTATCTTAAAATCATAGTTTTGCTTTAAAATGTTCTTTAGTGACCATTAAGTGCGCGTGTTCCCATTTTTCCTCGCGAGCAAGCCGTATTAAACCCTTCGCTGAGACATTCCGTGGATCTCTTGTTTGATAGTAATGCTGACTGTCTTGACTATGAAAAAAAAACAAAAACAAAAAAAACACAAAAAAACAACAACACATCCTTGACATCATTTCTTCAGCTTATCTTTGCCTACATCACGTAGATCTATGACAACATAAAACCTCTCACAGAATGTATGTGGGTATACAAATATGATCTCATGACGAGATGTTTTGCCATGTATATATTATTCTAAAATTATGCAAGAGAAAACCTGAACCAATGTATCACTCATAATGAACAGACTTTGGATTAATAAATAAACGAACGAACGAACGAACGAATGAACCTGAATATCAAAAACCAAATGACACTAATTATTCAGTACATGATGTCACATCGAGTGTCTATAGACGTGCCTGAACGGAAAATAGAGAAAACACGTAAGTTTGAAACAAAATAGAATTTTACGAGCATGGTTAGAAAAATGAACGGGATGAGCGGATCAAAGATGTAAGTAAAGTCACTGAAGGTGAACACGGACACACACAAACACACACAGACACACACACACGTGTATGTGCGTGCGGGCAAAGATAGAGAGAGGAGTGGGGGGTTGGGGGTAGAGAGCAGCTTCTAAAAAGCCACCCCCTCACCCCGACACCCCAAAGAGCTACAAGGAACCGCCACACACCCTTCACCCACCCCCTCCCCTACCGCCCACCGCTCCCCGCAAAAGAAAGAAAGAAAGAAAGAACAAAACGACCCACAGTCATCTCATTTCAACAATGGAAATAAACATTGCCTGATGTCACACAAGCACTGGAGCAACCATCTTCCCCCGTGCCCCGAGTTATGGTGACACATCAAAACTAAAACAATTCTCTCATCTCGCAGAATAATGGGACCAGAAGGAAAGACAGACAGCAGATCGTTGTTCATTTGGTTTATGGCAGAGGTTCTGAGTGGACCCACACATTGCGGGCGGGTGGGCGGGCGGGCAGATCAATATCAAGAGTGGAGGCCACAAAGTCTTGAGCAGTCCAGGGAAACACGACGCTCATACTGTGCCACGCGGTATGCCGATTTGACTCTTGGGGGGGGGGGGGGGGGGGGCAGCTCAAAGATCGCACACTAGATGTTCTTCCGTTCTTCTTTCTCTGCCATTAGCTATCAAGAAGAAGACAGCCCCCTCCTTGCTTGCTTTGTTTGTTTGTTTGTTCGCTTCCACCTTGTTCTGTTTCTGTGAGCCTTCCATAAGTGTATTATTTCTAAAGGATAATGTAACACAAAACGTTTCTTTGGCATGAAGCAATCTTTCAGTCCTCGGGCGTTGTTATCAGTTAATACTGCACAACGCTCAAGATGCATTACCATCCATGGTACTACCTGTCTCCTCTATCCTTTTTAACGTTCCTATTTATACCAAATGTAATTTTCTGAGTGAAATGTTGACTGCTGTACCTGAAAAAATATAAAAAAAAAAAAAAAAAAAAAAAAAATATATATATATATATATATTCTCGCTACCTCTGTTTTTCCCGGTCTGCTCGTATGCTTAATTGCTTTTGTCATAAATGACTTGTGGTCTGAATATGGAACAGGACTGAGCAGTGAAGAACACACTGTGACGTGAACCCAAAAGCAGCCAACAACTAGCAGCTCGTGACAGTTGGGGTAGTGCCAAGAGACATCTACGTACGCCAGTACCTAACGCTGCAGCTTACACTAAATCGTAACTGTTGGCGTGACGCAAATCGGCGCACTTCGTACCTAACTACTTATAGCCTCCAAGTGTGCGTTCGTGTGTGTGTGTGTGTGTGTGTGTGTGTGCGTGCGCGTGTGTGTGTATGTGAAAATGGGGTCTATGTGCGTGCGTGTGAGCGCGCGCGCGCGCGCGCGTGTGTGTGTGTGTGTGTTTGTATAAGTACGGTTGCGGTAGGACGCGAGCTGGGACGGTCAATGCCATGCCAAGACCCGCCAAATCTCCTGCAAATGCAAGCTTAACTTTCCCTCTGATCGAGAAAGATTCTAAAGGCCACCTTAACTTTTCACTGACGTTTGTGACAGAAACTTGGAAAACTGCCACTTGGTTAAGTGCCATTAAGAAAGAAAAAAGAAGAAGAATTAATAATAATTATTATCAATATGTATGTTTCAATTATTTTCATTGCAGCTCTTTTCAGGCTTCCACCCGACAGAACTCAACCAGCAGCTAGGTGATAATCACAGTTTTCAAGTTTTAGTGTTCCCATTCACAAGTCTTATTGTGTAAGGAAGTTTCTTATGCGTGCACTTCTTAAGGATAAGACTTCAAGTGTTTTGTTATTTGAACAATCTTCTAAACAAACGCACTGTATGTGTGAGACTTCAAATGTCTTGTTATATGAACAATGTTCCAAACAAACACAATGTATGTGTGAGACTTCAAATGTCTTGTCATATGAACAATGTTCCAAACAAACGCAATGTGTGCATGAGACTTCAGATGTGTTCTGATACGAACAATCTTCCAAACAAACACAATGTATGTGTGAGACTTCAAATGTCTTGCTACATGAACAATCTTCCAAACAAACGCAATGTATGTGTGCAGAAGGTGTGTAACATGACGCAGATATGCTTCCTCCGCTGTTTTTGTCTTTTGTGAAAACTCGTTCGTCTGAAACCGAACCAAGGCCGGAGACGAAAACGATCTTGGTTGCTGTGTGTGTGTGTGTGTGTGTGTGTTTCTCTTATAAACAAGTCTAAGCGCCCTTTGTACTTCGAAAAAAATATTTCCAGTCTGAACCCGTTAAAATTGAACATGGAGTCCCACAGGGATCTGTTCTAGGCCCAGTGCTCTTCACACTGTACACTGCTCCTCTCGCTGAAATTATCAACCGCCATAATGTCAGTCATCATTCTTATGCTGATGACACTCAACTCCAGAAGAGTGATACACCTGAAAAACTGTTGTCGCTCTTGCAAGAAACATCTAACTGCTTCCTGGATATTCAAAATTGGATGACTCTAAATAAGTTACAATTGAACGCGGACAAAACTGAAGCAATGATCATAGGAACTAAACAAAAACTGTCTTCCATTACAACTAATACAATCAAACTTGGCAGTACATCCATCCCTCTGTCCACTTCAGTCAGGAACCTCGGCGTTGTCCTTGACAACACACTGTCCATGCAAACATTTATCAATCAGACATGTCAATCCTGCTACTGTCAACTGCGGCGCATCAGTTCCATCCGGAAATATCTGTCCACTGACGCAACATCTAGACTTGTCGTTTCTCTCATTCTCTCTCGCCTTGACTACTGTAACTCTCTATTGTCTGGTTTGCCTGCTTCATCCTTTCAGTCCCTTCAGCGCATACAAAATTCTGCTGCCCGACTCGTCCTCAGAAAGAAAAGATCTGAGCACACCACTCCTCTTTTGCAACATCTCCACTGGCTCCCTGTCTCACACCGAATAAAGTACAAGATCAGCACTCTATGCTACAAATGTATTCACAAATCAGCCCCTTCCTATCTCTGTGGCTGCCTTCACCTCTACACTCCATCTCGCTCACTACGATCAGCTTCGGATCCACTCCACTTACATATACCCAGATTCAAACTCTCGACTGTTGGCCACCGTTCTTTCTCTGTCTCTGGACCTTGCAATTGGAATGAACTTCCTCTTTCGCTTCGTCAAGTCTCCACACTCAGCTCTTTCAAGTCTGGCCTTAAAACCCACCTCTTCCCAAAGTAGCCTCCCTTCCCTGCCTCTTCCTCGTCTTTTTAGTTTTTTTCAGTTTTAGAGTTATGCTTGCGTGAGAATGACTGGTGCGAAAGCGCTTTGATTTGTTTATGCACAAGATTTAGCGCTATATAAGTACCATTATTATTATTATTATTACATACGCGCGCGGCTGACGACAAAATTTTAATGCTGTATCTTCTAACAGAGAGAGACAGACAGACAGACAGACAGACAGACAGACAGAGAGAGAGAGACAGACAGACAGAGAGAGAGAGAGAGAGAGAGAGAGAGAGAGAGAGAGAGAGAGAGAGGAGTTTATATAGATAAAAAGAGAAATAAAAAGAATAAATAAATAAACAGATAATAAAACATTAAAACATGTTATGCCACCCGACAACTAAACGCGACAGCCGTCTGTCTATTATCTACACCACTGATTTTCCACACAGCCACCGCCACGGAACTGAAACGACTCGAAAGATGTGTACCACCGAAACCCACAAACGAAGGACATCCTACCAAACTCTCAGCAGCATAGAGACTTATTAAGTATTCCAGCCTGACAGACTATAGGTAGGCAGGTAGGTTTATGTACAGATGGTGCCAAGACCAATCGATGCCCCATAAAGTCCCACAGCCATCCAGTACACCACAGGGTGGTGGCACGTGACTTAAAAGCCCCCAGCGCCTTTCAAGACGGCTGCCACTGAATGGTTATGATCACCGCGTATATGGGATTATTTCTCTCCTCAAGGGGACCCTTGCTGGGGCAGTCAGTTGATTGGGCGCCGTGTTGACTGAATGCTCTCCGATCAGGCAGAGCCATGAATACCACACTGATCGCGCTCAATACCTGTGAGACAGCCACGGCCGGGGAAAAAGGGGGAAAGCGTGGCGGTGTCAAAAAGGGTCACAACTAAACTGAATATTGATCCTTGTCCCTTCTGGCCTTGCACGTGTATAGGTATGCAATGTAAAGCGATATATAAACCAATTGTGAATCTGTAGGCCGTGCGACCTGCCCCCAGGCCAATGCTTTCAATTGAACTCCACTCTTCCTAACACATGAAACCGCCTACGACTGGTTCTATGAGCACGTTATACAACACAGCAACAACATTAAAAATTTCAAAAGACAGCACGCAACCTTTGTGTCTTATGATAGTGCCAGACAAGATGCAAACATGACACTGGTTGTTAGTTCAATCGAAGAAAAGAAAAAAAAAGGAAAAAAAGAAAAAGAAAAAAAAAAGACAAAGTGGAAGCATGTCTTGAAGCAAATATACTCCGATTCTTTCTTATCTCCTAGAGTGCACAAAATAAAGCAAAGCTCAAGTGTCATTTTGCTTTGTCGTCCTGGCTTTTGTGGGGTTTGTGTTGCTTCTTCACAACCACGCGAAATGACTGAGCGTTTTTATTTTATTATCTTCTCAATCTTATTCCCTGATTCTGCATTCTGTGCATAACCGTACTGATCCTTGCTCAAAGAGACTGTAAGTCAATGAAACATATCGAATCACGACTGACATTATCTTGTGGCGCAACTGCATGACAATCACTCTGTGTGTGTGTGTGTGTGTGTGTGTGTGTGTGTGTGTGTGTGTGTGTATGTGAGTGTTGTGTGTGTGTGTGTGTGTGTGTGTATGTGAGTGTGTGTGTGTGTGTGTGTGTGATGTTCTTCCAAATGGGTTCTGTCACGTATCTGAAACCTGAACACTACAGCCAAGCCAGCACTGTGCACGAGTGGTGTAACCCCACAACAGAAGTCAAGGCAGGTACCCCACCGCCCCCCACCACCCCACTTTCCCCACTCCCACCCCTCCCCACCTTCCGAGGACTGTCGCTTCAGTGAACAGATTAGGTACACTCCCATTGTGTGGGCGTAGTCACCCATAAGTGTTGCTGGAACAACTGCTAACAATTATGCAATGCAGACATGCGCATCTTTGCTATGTGTTGTGCCTTTTACGACGGCTTTCGCTATAGACCATGCTCGTTTTATTTTCATGGTGCAGATAGCAGTAAAATTGTCAGCAATGGCTGTGTGGGTACGCTCTTTCGCTTCCATGGTATTTCCCTGCATACAGTGGCTCTAGTTGTTGGACATTTGGTATGTGTAGCTTTACATTGTACGTTTTACTTTTATTACTCTCTCTCTCTCTCTCTCTGTCTTGGAAAACCACTAGTTGTTAAGAACTAGCACGTATAGCATACACAGTTTGACCCTATACTACAGTTACAAAAAAAGACAATAATATACAAATACCATCTCATGGCCACAGGCTGTTAGGTGTTAGTACGTATTGCGTAATCATACCCCCCTCTCTCTCTCTCTCTTTCTCTCTCTCCACACACACACACACACACACACACACACACAGACTCTATGCACGTAAGGATAATGGAGAAAAAAAACAACCTTTGTTCTAATCTAAAGGGTTAAATAATAAGCGTTCTCATGTCAACAAGAAGGAGACACAAAACAACTAAATGAACACTACCAGATCATCCACAACAAGAACGTATGTTCACAGGATAAGCACAGTTCTAGACGGGATATTACATGAGAGACAAAATGATATTTGTTAGCAAGTAATGTTAACAAAACATACACATTTCCATGACTTTATCAAATCATATAAATATCCTTTTCAAATCAAATCAAATCAAAGAGACGTTCGCCAATCACAAATCTAAATCACATTAAAAATATGTTTTAAAATGAGATATTAATTGGAAAATACTATTTATAGTAAGTGAAAAAAAAAATACACGTGCACAAAACACAAACGCAAACAGATATGCATACGTACATACAGACACACACGCACACAGACACAGACACAGACAGACAGACACAGACATACAGACACACACACACACACACACACACACACACACACACACACACACACACACACACACACAAAGAGTAAGTGAATCAAGAAATCAACATTATCCACAAGTTTGTTATCGCCACGATAAAATGATCTTCAAACAAATGCAACATTAATACGAACTGTGTGTCGGGGGTGAAGGTAAAGGAAGGACAGGGGGGAGGGGGGGGCAGGGGGGGGGGTAGACGAGGCCGGCACAAACACACAGGGAAGGAGGGAACTCACGCGCTCACAGGAATCCTCCAGCAGGTAGACACAGCACTTCTCACACTTGAGCAGGTCCTGGGCGTCCAACATGATCATCTGCACCAGCTTCTCCAGGTTGGTCTGCTCCTGGAAGATGCCCCTCGCCAGGTGCAGCAGCAGCTAATGTGGGGAAACAAAAAAAAAAAAAAAAAAAAAAGAAGTGCGTTTGATCACCCGTTGGACTCATGCTTCGTGTGTATGGGATCAGAATATATCTGATCACCTGTTGCAGTACTGCCTCGTGTGTAAGGTAAGGGATCAAAGTATCTGATCACCTGTTGCACTAGTTCCCTGTGTGTAAGGTAAGGGATCAAAGTATCTGATCACCTGTTGCACTAGTGCCCCGTGTGTAAGGTAAAGGATCAAAGTATCTGATCACCTGTTGCACTAGTGCCCCGTGTGTAAGGTAAGGGATCAAAGTATCTGATCACCTGTTGCACTAGTGCCCCGTGTGTAAGGTAAGGGATTAAAGTATCTGATCACCTGTTGCAGTATTGCCCCGTGTGTAAGGTAAGGGATTAAAGTATCTGATCACCTGTTGCAGTATTGCCCCGTGTGTAAGGTAAGGGATTAAAGTATCTGATCACCTGTTGCACTAGTGCCCCGTAGGTAAGGTAAGGGATCAAAGTATCTGATCACCTGTTGCAGTATTGCCCCGTGTGTAAGGTAAGGGATCAAAGTATCTGATCACCTGTTGAACTAGTGCCCCGTGTGTAGGTAAGGGGATCAAAGTATCTGATCACCTGTTGCACTAGTGCCCTGTGTGTAGGTAAGAGATCAAAGTATCTGATCACCTGTTGCACTAGTGCCAACCTGTTGCACTATTGCCCCGTGTGTAAGGTAAGGGATCAAAGTATCTGATCACCTGTTGCACTAGTGCCTCGTGTGTAAGGTAAAGGATCAAAGTATCTGATCACCTGTTGCACTAGTGCCCCGTGTGTAAGGTAAAGGATCAAAGTATCTGATCACCTGTTGCACTAGTGCCCCGTGTGTAAGGTAAGGGATCAAAGTATCTGATCACCTGTTGCACTAGTGCCCCGTGTGTAAGGTAAGGGATCAAAGTATCTAATCACCTGTTGCACTAGTGCCCCGTGTGTAAGGTAAGGGATCAAAGTATCTGATCACCTGTTGCACTAGTGCCCAGTGTGTAAGGTAAGGGATCAAAGTATCTGATCACCTGTTGCACTAGTTCCCCGTGTGTAAGGTGATGGATCAAAGTATCTGATCACCTGTTGCACTAGTGCCCCGTGTGTAAGGTAAGGGATCAAAGTATCTGATCAATTGTTCGCCTATTTCTTCCTGCTTAAGGGATCATAACGTCTTATCACCTGTTCACCCATTTCTTCCTGCTTAAGGGATCATGACGTCTTATCACCTGCTCTCCTATTACCTTGTGCTTGTGCTTAACGGATCGTAACGTCTTATCATCTGTTCGACTATTGCCTCGTGTGTAAATGGATCATACCGTCTTATCATCTGTTCTCCTATTACCGTCTGCTCAAGGGATCACAACGTCTTATCACCTGTTCGCCTATTGCCTCGTGTGTAAGAGATCATACCGTCTTATCATCTGTTCGACTACTGTTCGCCTATTTCTTCGTGCTTAAGGAATCATAGCATCTGATCACCTGTTCGCTTATGGGATCATAACATCGTATCACCTGTTCGTCTATTGCCTCGTGTAAAAGGGATCATAACGTCTGTTCGCCAATTGCCTCGTATGTCAGAGATCATAACATCTAATTACCTGTTCTTTTATTTCATCATGCGTCAGTGATCGTAACATCTGATTACCTGTTCGCCTATTGCCTCGCGTGTACGGGATAAGAGCATATGGTAATTTGTACGCAAGTGACCATAGGCAGCACTGGCTTGAAGTTGTGTACCTTTTAAATGAAGAGAGTTACTTCTCTTCCTTGTTTAATAAATGACTCTCCCAGCCTCTCTCAACTGCTCATTTTGATTAAAATAAAATCCATCGAGGCAACCTTGTATTTGTTCTGTATTGTCTGTGTATTCTGTACAGCATGAATTACTCAAATACTAAAAGGCTAAGCCAGTCTTGAGTAGAAGCCAATTTGTGTTTATACATTTCTTCTGTCACTGGTAGTGTGTGCACGTCACTTGTGGTTATAGTGACCTGACCAGGACTTCCTATTTTTAAGAAAGTGTCTCGGTTTGTTTCTGCCTTGCTGCATTGTTAGCAAAAGCAGCATTGATTGGAAGTTGTGTACCCTTTTAGAAAAATTGGAGATCTTTCTCTCTTTGTCACACACACACACACACACACACACACACACACACACATATATATATATATATATATATATATATATATATATATATATATATATATATCGAGATGTCTGTCCTTCACATACTCCTAACGCGATCAGGCCTTCTAGCGCCAGCCCTATGTTTGTGTATGACTGGTTTAAAATTAAATGAAATAATAGGACAAAAAGAACAAATAAGTACTTTTTTTTTTACCAAGAGAAAAGAAAACAACACATGATTACCTGATCGCAGCGTGCAGACAGATCAGTTCACCTGATTACATGTTCGTCTATTGTGCGTTATATATCAGAACATCCGATTGTGTGCCAAAGGTGTCAGCGCATATCGATTCTGATGACTGCCTCGCGCATTATGAATAAGAACACCTAATTACCCGTTCGCCGATTACCTCGTGGTTAAGAACAACTGATTACTTGTTCGCCAAATGCTTCGTGTGTGTGGAACCAGCTTTTATTTTTTTTTTTTTTTTTTATTTACCTTATTTCTGGATCATCTTCAGCGCCGTTTCAATGGCAGTCATCTCCACACCACTCACCCCCAATTTTTACTGATGCCCCCACCCGTCCCCACCCCTAGTGACAACAATTATGGCCGTCCCCTCTCTCTTTCATTCTGTCTCTTCGTTTGGTCATCCCCATGGGGTCATTTTGGAAAACGAAGGAAAAATTCACAGACAACAATGGAAAACAAATTGTGTGCGTTTGTGTGTCTGCGCGAATTTGTAACTGAGTATGTGCGTTCGCGCTCTTTGTGTGTGTGTGTGTGTATGTATGTGTGCGTGTGTGGGGGGGGGGGGACGTAACCAGATATATTCATATATTGTATGTATATACACCATTCTGAAGAGGCTTCACCACAAAACAGTTGCACGATCAAACCACCGGGAGAGCAACGACGACGGTAGCATCTAAAAAAAATTAAAAAATAAAAAAAAAATAAGCAAGCCAAAGCCCCGCTACCTTGCTGAGACGGGCCTCATCACGATCGTCCTTTGACAACTTCCGCCTGTTGATGGGCAGCGCGGCCCGTGACGCCCTGGTCTGGGCGGGCCGCACGTGGCGTGAACGCCGCATCCCTACTCCGCGCCCCTTCTCCAAGGCGGCAACAACAGCAGCAGCTACTGGCTGCTCACCCCTTGACCCTCCTCCCCTCCTGTGGCCCCCTTGCTGCAGCCTGGCCTCCCTCACTCCGCTGGGACCCCCACGCCCCATGGAGTGGGGGTATCTGGCACCGGCACCATCCACACCGCTCACAGCAACAGATGACACTCCATACGATAACGCAAAGCTCCGGAGGTCTGAAGGATCATAGGATCCAATTTCTTGTCTCACTCACTTCCCTTTGGCCTTGGAAGAGATTCGAAGGTGGGAGGGGGTGAAGAAAACAGCAACGAAACACACTACAGCTCAGGGTTCAGCGTAGCTTTGAACGTTTGGGTTTTCTCGTTCACAATGGTGTCACACTGGTTAGCGTGATGGTCTGAACTTCTTTTCCAAGGGTTACTGGTTTGCTGGTCAAGGAATGAGCCACGTAGCTGAATAAACAAAGCACTTCCAGGGAGACCCGCTGAGATCTTGTGAAGTCATCTGTATCCACTTATGCACAAAGTATTACTCTCAATCAAGTTGCCTCCCAGTGGCACAAAGACGAGTTTTGCTCCAGTATTACCTTTATCAACTTTTACTTTGAATGTGACGATCTGCCAGCGTGTCCACTGTACTGTCCAGTATGATATTTCAACCACGCAGAGACGTCCAGGAATGCAGTCATCGAGGACACGTTCATCCAAACCATCCGTGTACAATTACTTGCTCCTCACTTTCAGAATGCAGAATGAAACTCCCGTCAACACGCACAATTCCCCACGAAACTGAAATGCTTCAACTCCAACTGCTTGAAGTTGCTCCCAGTCTTCTAACTGTGTGACAAAAAATCCACGTTTTCTTTGCCGACTGCCACAACGAGTTCCTACTGTTTTACTCCAGATTCCGCTCAATGATCGACACAGGGGGTTAGGTAAGGTAATACTGATCGGTGTGCAGGTAGAAAGCTTCTGAGTCTTAAGTTCCTCACCAGGTGCCAACAACAGAAAGGAAAAAAAAATAGTAAAAGAAAGAGAGAGAGAGAGCGTGTCTAATCCCACAGTGCAAAAGAGCTCCGAGGTGGCAGAGTATTATGAAAGATAGGTGGGTGTAAAGGTAAGTAAGCGCAGGGCGCTGCCACTAACCACCGCACTCTACAGGCCCACACTGTGAGCTGGTGTACACTTCTGGCACCTTAGTCAGGGAAGACCCAACGCACCACCACCACTACCACCACTACCCTCCAACCCGCAGACGCGGCCCGTTAATCTACTTCACTTGTCGGTCAACACTGCCACACACACGGGTACACACAACCACTCAAATCCCCTACTCATGTGATTGAATATAGCAGCTTGGTGTCGCCAAGCGTACTTATGTATACTATGTATATATACAAGCGAGAGCCGTCCTCTGTCCCCCCAAAAAAGTCAAATGTGTGTCTTCTTGTCAGTGCTACCAGCGTACGATCGTCTCTGTGTTGAACTTTCTTATGTCCACCCTCAATATGATTTGCCGACTTGTTTACACCAACAGTGCATTGCTTGTCCTCTGGCTTTAAAAAATCCACGGAGAACAGTGGGTCTACAGTTGTCTGCATAATATACACCTGGGCGTGGGTGTGTGCTGTGAGCTGTGAGCTGTGTGTGTGTGCGTGCGTGTGTGTGTGTGTGTGTGTGTGTGTGTGTGTGTGTGTGTGTGTGTGTGTGTGTGCGTATGTGTGTGTGTGTGAGAGAGAGAGAGAGAGAGAGAGAGAGAGTGTGTGTGTGTGTGTGTGTGTGTGTGTGTGTGTGTGCGTATGTGTGTGTGAGAGAGAGAGAGAGAGAGAGTGTGTGTGTGTGTGTGTGTGTGTGTGTGTGTGTGTGTGTGTGCATGTTTTGGGGTGTATGAGTGTGTTGGGTGTATGTGTATACGTGTGTGTGCATGCGTATGCGTGCATGCGCGTACGTGTACATGTGCAAGCGCGTTCGTGTGTGTGCAAGTGCGTATGCGTGTGTTTTTGTGTTCGCGCGCCCGCACCCTCATGTGAACAGACTGAAAGATGGCATCGCTGACATTCAGAAGTCACCAGACTGACGCATATCAAACAATAATGAAACCCTTCTACTCTCTACTGCTTCCCCGTCTAGTTTATTTCGTGTTCAAAACGCTTCATGTCTCTCGGCATGTGCATTCCCATTGCAGAAGAAGAAGACATCCAGCGGGGGTGTCACTCCACAGTTTCTGTCATTTCCTTTAATCCCACGGCTTTGACTCAGACTCCCCTATGTACAGCACATATAACTTTCTCCACCTGTGTGTCTCTAACCCCCCCCCCCCCCCCCCCCAATCCACACCCCCTCCGCCTCACTCTATATCCACTCACATGTCCACGCGCACACACACTACTTCTCACCTGGTTTCTTTTGAACTCATTCACAGACATCTCGAAGAGCTGCGCGTTCGTCAGCCCGATCCCACAGAAGATCAGGTACTTTCTGAACAACTGCAAAAGAGAATACCATGCGTGAACTGGGTAATTCATGCGAAGGCTTGTGTACTATTCAATGACAAAAGTAGGCACTCTGTTAAAAAAAAAAAAAAAAAAGAAAAAAGAAAGACTCTAAATGAAAATGAAACCAAAGAAAAAAAGTCATCCAGAGACGCATTACACTGACTTCCGAAGTGGTTTTGGAAAATGTGTACAGATAAAACACCAGAAAACATGGACAAAGGACAACACCACGTCTCCCTTCCTCCACGTCACCAGAAAATCAGAGTGTGGGAAAAGCTGAGAAAATAAAACTCCTGGCGATATCTCCACTATGAGACCATATAATGAATGGCCTAGAAGATAATTCATTAATCTA
>NC_134894.1:28216748-28226748 GCF_041734735.1 Babylonia areolata | reverse complement strand
AGCGTGCGGACTGATCCATAAACGGTACACCACATCTGCTGAAAAAAGGATTAACGAATGAAGAAAAAAGTGCATTGTAACTGTCACTGTCTGGTGATGCAGACAGACAGACAGACAGACAGAAAAGACAGACAACAGACAGGCTAATATGAAGTGCATTTGTTTTGGTGATATGACAGTTAAGCATATATTTTTCACGGTGATCGATGAAGCCTTACCTGCACAAAAAGAGTCATCACAAGTCAACATTCAAAATTGAAAAAAGGACATCTTTACAAAATGTCTACAGTCACCAATATGTGTGACTGGACATTAAACAAAATTCCATTCCACAGACAGACAGACATGCAACAGACAGCGAGTCACTGACCGATGGAGCAACATCTTCCCCAAATCCTTAAATATGTATCACTGTATCAGTGGTTTCTCTTGTTAATCAGTACCCCGTACCAGTGTGAATAATGCTGGTTCATTCCCTTGCCCTCTGGAGTGTTGCTGAGAACGCGGGGATCCACTTTTTGCATTGTAATCCGCTTTGGTCTGGCTGATCAAACCGATCAGGGGAGGGGAAGACAGACATGCTGGGGAAAGAGAGAGGGAGTGAGAGAGAGGCAGAAGAGGGGGGTTGCAAAGAGAGAGAGGGGGGAGGAGACAGGGAGGAAGGAGAGAGAAAGTATATGGGAGAGAGAGAGAGAGTATATGAGAGAGAGAGAGAGAGAGAGAGAGAGAGAGAGAGAGAGAGCGTTTGTGTGTATATTGTGCGCGTATGTGAATGTATGTATATGTGTGTGTGTGCATGTTCACATGTGTATGTGTGCGGGTGTTTCCGCGTGCGTGTTTCCGTATTTGTCTGCGCGTGTGCGTGCGTGTGTGCGTTCATATGTGTGCTTATGTGTGTGCAGACGCGCACATGTGAGCGTGTACAGCCCTGACACCTTTCCTAATATCGAAATGGAATTCCAAGGCACCCTCCGCCTCCTCTTCCTCCTCCACCACCTCATCATCATCATCATCATCATCCATTTTCAAAAAAAAGAAACTGTCTCCCCCATAATGAGGACTTTTTTTTCGTGACTGGCACTCATGTCGACCCCGTGTCTCTATCTCTCTTCCACTGTCATATATTCATGAATATTCATGCAGTAATGCCAGCTAATTTGGTGGAGACTGTCTTTGGTGGGGTGCCACTAGTGATTTCCCCCCACTCCGGAGAAGGAAGATCACTGATGTCACTGTAGGGTCTTAACAGATGATGCCCTGCATCTGTTTAATCAGAACGCCTACGACTCGACAGAACATCGTCGAAATGACTCAGCAGCAGTAGCATAGGGTCTCCTCTTGTGGGTGGCCTCAATAGGACCTGCCAAGCAGACTAATGGCGCTGGGACTGTTATGGAACGAGCAATGGTATTGCTAGGCCAGGGGAGGGAGAGAGGCGGAGGGTGTGTGTGTTTGGGTTGTGTGTGTGTGGGGGGGGGGGGGGGGTTGAGCGGAAGCTGAAACAAATGGACTGTGTGCAGAAACATTAGTGAATTACCGTGAAAAATTGGCCAGCGTAAAGAAAGAAACAAATTCACTACAACAACAACAACAACAACAACAAGAAGACAGGGCAACAAAAGCAATCTCATTTTCCACTCTCGTATTTCTGTCGGTCACTGGAAGGGGGCTTCACTCTTGGGCCACAACCAGAAACATATACCACCCCACCCCCTCACCCCTTCCTTTCTGTCCATTATCCTGATGGCTGTTTCGTGGGGGTCGGCATCTCAGATTTACCTCCGCACTTTCTAAAATACTTGTGTGGAAAAGATTACGCTCTGTTTTATTCCCTACCTACCCTCGAAAATGGAGTATGGCTGCCTACAAGGCGGGGTAAAAACGGTCGTTCACGTAAAAGCCCACTCGTGTACATACGAGTGAACGTGGGAGCTGCAGCCCAGTAACAAAGATGAAGAAGAAGAAGAATTCCCTACCTGAAGGAAATGACGGATATAGTTCCCCCAGGGCATGAGAAGAGTCTGCTCTCTCTCTCTCTCTCTCTCTCTCCGTGCGAACGTCTTTGTCTGTGAATGTATGTGTCTATCTGCGCTTCTGTCTGTCTGTCTGTCTGTTGTCTTTGTCTCTAGCTCTCACTCTGTACCCCCCCCCCCCCCCCCCCACCCACACACACACACCCTTTCTTTTTCCCCGATCTCTTTCTCCTCCCCAACCGGATAAGAGATAAACACTGTCAACTGTCAATTCTCTCACTCTCATACTCTATCACACACACACACACACACACACACACACACACACACACACACACACAATATATATATATATATATATATATATATATATATATATATATATATATACGCATACACAATCAGCACAAATAGACAGACAGACATAGAGATGGAAATGGGGTCGGGATCCACAGACGAAACCTGACAGGAAGACACACAACCAATCAGACCAATACGCTAACAGAAACGGAATAGTCTCCGACTGTACAAAAAAAAAAAAAAAAAAAAAGGAACACCATCGCGGCCATACTCTATCACACCAACCAAACACTATAACAAAGCCCCACCCGTCAATAGTCTCGCGTTATGTATAGTTTGCAATCGACCTGTTTTGTAACAGCTAGTCTGTCACCACAGTAACCAGGTGTTCTGACAGCACATCGTCGTCTCTCCATCATGATCTATACGAGTCTCATCAGCTTTTCCCCTTTTCCCCCTGCGTACGTACTTTCAGTTTACATCGACCTGGTTCCGTAAAAACAGCACAATTTTCGAGTGTTTGTACCATCTGTTTACATCGACTTGATTCTGTGAAAATAACATCTCCTTGAATATGCCTTCGGTTAACATCGCCTTGAATACGTGAAAGCAACATTTTCCTGAAAATACATTCAGTTCACATCGACATTTACCCGTGAAAGGACAAATTCCCTTTGTATGGTTTCAGTTTCTGTAGGCTTTATTCCGCGAAAGCAATATTTTCCTGTACGTTTACTTCGACTTCCATCCGTGAAAGCATTACCATTTCCCCGTGCATACATTCAGTTTGCATCAACGTTGTTCAGTGAAAGCAAAACCATTTCCCTGTATTGTCTTTCGACTTGATTACGTGAAAGGATTATTTCCATGTTTATGCTTCTAGTTTACTTCGCCTTGACTCTATGAAAGCAACATTTGTCTCTATATTAATTCAGTTCACATCGACAGTAATTCATGAAAGCGACACCATTTCCCTCCTATGTATTTTCAAGTTTCTATCCAAGAAAGCAGGGTTTCCCTGTTTCTTCGTTCAATTTTCACGACTTTATTCCGTAAAAGCAGCATTTTACCTGAATATACATTCACTTTTCAGTTTCAGTTTAAAGGAAGTGTCAAAGCATGTGGACTGCTCCATATACGCTATCCAGCATCTGCTGAAAAACAACCCCAATTTACATCGACTGTAATCCATGTAAATGACACCTATAGGCTATATTCAGTTTACATCGACTTGATTCCGAAAGAACAACATTTACCTGTGTGTACACTGAGTTTACATCGACTCGATTCCGTGAAGGCAACATTTCTTTGTAAATTACCTTCGGTTTATATCGACTTTAAGCTATGGAAGGATTATTTCCCTGTTTATACTTCCAGTTTATTTCCAGCTATTCCGTGAAAGCAACAACAATTCCCTGTATGTAACTTTATTGTCCTGCGCATACCGCCAGAGCATACGCATTGCTTGAAAACAACACCGCCAACAAACTGATCTCGACTTACGATCTCTCTCTCTCTCTCTCTCTCTCTCTCTCTCTCTCTCTCACGCACACACACACACGCTCTCGCCCTCTCCCCCTCTCTGTAAACCCGACAAACAAGAGTCGACAGAGCGTAACCCTGCCAGGTGTGATTAAAGGATCAGAAAGCAGTGGCTCCGAACGTGTGGCCGAGGGATTCGAGGCTTCCATCTCTCTCTCTCTCTCTCTCTCTCTCTCTCTCTCTCTCTCTATGTCTGTCTGTCTGCCTCTGTGTGTGTGTGTGTGTGTGTGTGTGTGTGTGTGTGTGTATCTGACTGTCTCTGTCTGTCTGTCTGTCTGTCTCTCTCTCTCTCTCTCTCTCTCTCTCTCTCTCTCTCTCTCTCTCTCTCGCCCACGAGGCAAACACAAAAAGGACTACTCGAGTGAGTCGTTTTCCACCCCCTATCTCCACTCTCTCTTATCCCCGCGGCACGGTGCCAGCCCTTGTCTGGTTTCAGCCTGATCTCAGCAGGGCACGCACGGGCTCGGGACGGCAGCACTTTCCAGACAGATTGAATGACAGTACCGACAACCCACCTCCCCCCTTTCTCCTCTCTCCTTCTTCCAGTTCTATTCTCGGTCGCTTAATTTGCGGATGATTTGCAATTCATAAGGCACCCCCTTCACTCAACGGCCTAAAAAATACAGATCGCGTTTCGATGTCAGAACGTCCAAGTGAATGTCTAATATGTCGGACAGCAGGTATGTGGCAGGAAGTTTGAAAGAGTTTGTCTTCACATGTGAACTAGTAGGAGCGAGAGGCAAGGAAGTATGTTGTGGCGGATGTTGGAGGATTGAGAACAGAACAATGGAAGGGTTCTAGAGGATGGGGAATAGCAATTAGAAGGGTGTTGGTGGATGGGGAATAGGCATTGGACGGGTGTTGGAGGATGGGAATAACATTAGGAATGGTGTTGGAAGATGGGGAATAGAAGAATGGAAAGGTTTTAGTGGATGGGGAACAGAAAATAGAAGGGTGTTGGAGGATGGGGAATAGAAGAATGGAAAGGTTTCAGTGGATGGGGAACAGAAAACAGAAGGATGTTGGAGGTTGGGGAATAGAAGAATGGAAAGGTTTTAGTGGATGGGGAACAGAAAATAGAAGGATGTTGGAGGTTGGGGAATAGAAGAATGGAAAGGTTTTAGTGGATGGGGAACAGAAAATAGAAGGGTGTTGGATGATGGGGAATAGAAGAATGGAAAGGTTTTAGTGGATGGGGAACAGAAAATAGAAGGGTGTTGGAGGATGGGGAATAGAAGAATGGAAAGGTTTTAGTGGATGGGGAACAGAAAATAGAAGGGTGTTGGAGGATGGGGAATAGAAGAATGGAAAGGTTTTAGTGGATGGGGAACAGAAAATAGAAGGGTGTTGGAGGTTGGGGAAGAGAAGAATAGAAAGGTTTTAGTGGATGGGGAACAGAAAATAGAAGGATGTTGGAGGTTGGGGAATAGAAGAATGGAAAGGTTTTAGTGGATGGGGAACAGAAAATAGAAGGGTGTTGGAGGTTGGGGAATAGAAGAATGGAAAGGTTTTAGTGGATGGGGAACAGAAAATAGAAGGATGTTGGAGAATAGTATAATGGAAAGGTTTTAGTGGATGGGGAACAGAAAATAGAAGGATGTTGAAGGTTGGGGAATAGAAGACTGGAAAGGTTTTAGTGGATGAGGAACAGAAAATAGAAGGGTGTTGGGGGTTGGGGAATAGAAGAATGGAAAGGTTTTAGTGGATGGGGAACAGAAAATAGAAGGGTGTTGGGGGATGGGGAATAAAAGAACGTGATGATGCAGAACAGATCTGGAGGGTGTATAACGGAACTGGGTGATGGAGAACAGACGAAAACAGATGAATTAGAGGGTGGGTAATAGAAGAAAACAGAAGTATTGAATGATGGAGAAAAGAATTGTAGAATACAGAACTGGAGAACGGAGAACAGAAAAAAAAGGTTGATGAAAAGAAGACAACAGAAGTATTAGATGAAGGAGAACAGGATAATTGGAGGTTGGTGAACAGAAGAAAACAGAAGTATTAGATGAAGGAGAACAGGATAATTGGAGGTTGGTGAAAAGAAGAAAACAGAAGTATTAGATGAAGGAGAACAGGATAATTGGAGGTTGATGAAAAGAAGAAAACAGAAGTATTAGATGAAGGAGAACAGGATAATTGGAGGTTGGTGAACAGAAGAAAACAGAAGTATTAGATGAAGGAGAACAGGATAATTGGAGGTTGATGAAAAGAAGAAAACAGAAGTATTAGATGAAGGAGAACAGGATAATTGGAGGTTGGTGAACAGAAGAAAACAGAAGTATTAGATGAAGGAGAACAGGATAATTGGAGGTTGGTGAACAGAAGAAAACAGAAGTATTAGATGAAGGAGAACAGGATAATTGGAGGTTGGTGAACAGAAGAAAACAGAAGTATTAGATGAAGGAGAACCGGATAATTGGAGGCTGGTGAACAGAAGAAAACAGAAGTATTAGATGAAGGAGAACAGGATAATTGGAGGTTGGTGAACAGAAGAAAACAGAAGTATTAGATGAAGGAGAACAGGATAATTGGAGGTTGGTGAACAGAAGAAAATAGAAGTATTAGATGAAGGAGAACGGGATAATTGGAGGTTGGTGAACAGAAGGAAACGGAAGTATTAGTTGAAGGAGAACAGGATAATTGGAGGTTGGTGAACAGAAGAAAACAGAAGTATTAGATGAAGGAGAACGGGATAATTGGAGGTTGGCGAACAGAAGAAAACAGAAGTATTAGATGAAGGAGAACGGGATAACTGGAGGTTGGTCAACAAAAGAAAACAGAAAAAAATGGAGGGTGAAAATCAGAAAACCCCCAGAGGAATCTAAGATGGAGAAAAGACGAAACACAGGATGGAGAACAGAAGAAAACAAAAACTGGGGGATGGAGATCAGAACTGGAGGGTGGAAAACAGAAGAAAACAGAAGACTTGGTGAATGACGAGCAGAAGAATTGGAGGATGAGAAAACAAATGAATGGATGGGTGCTGGAGGATGAAGAATTATAGGATTGAAGAAGGAAGAAATCGTTGTGTTGTTCGTTGATCTGCTCGGGAAGTTAAAGCTGCTCTTTCCATTCCTTTGATTATAAGCACTTCTTCTTCTAGCAGTTATCAACACTATGATTATTATTACTATCATTAATGATAATGATAATGACAATGACGATAATGATGGACGATGATCATGGATAATTCGTATCAAGCTCAATTCCCCAATAAATAACCGGGTTAATCTACTGGACCACCTACTGACGACAATAATCACTCGGACGCGAAGCCAGGCTGAGTGAGCGCCTTCACTGGATTGGGAACTGCCACAATGTCCTTCCATCGACAGTCCCCATAAATCTGCCCCTGACAAAGGCTTCTATGGATCTGAATATCACAGGCATGTACGTAGAGAGGAAATCGAAAGTGAGGCCAACCATGAGAGCAAGGCGTGAACGGCCACAGTATTCGGATCACGTCCCGCCCCCCCCCCCCCTCTCTCTCTCTCTCTCTCCCTTCCTCTCCACCTCCTCCCCTCTGTCTCTTATATAAAAGCGAAGATGTTTGGATGCTGCCGTGCTATAGCCAGTAATCAAAAGACAGGAGTACGGTTTATCTTTCTTTCCAAAATCACCAAGGCATCAACCAGTCCCGAAAAATACAGACACCCGCAACGCTGGTCATGAGCAATACTTTCAAAGACGCATTGGAAAAGTGGACGACACTCTACCGAGTGATCTCAGTCTTCCCGCTGGAGCCCTTCTTAGCTCATTGAGCCCTGCATCCGAGCACTGCTCTGGAGTCAGAATTTGTCTCTTTAAAAAAGTTTTCAGGTCCCTACATGTGCATAACCCACAAGGAAATGCAGCTAACTTCTACTACAGTATTCCTGGGATGTGTCCACACATAATTTGGATGGGAAACAGGAGGAGTTTGTATTATACTCCATGTTTGGTGATACATATACTTACCATGTCAAACTGATGCAAACTAGGCCTATTGGTTTGCTCTGCTTGGCCAAATTTCGCGCGGCTAACAGTGAAAAGACGACCCGTCTTGCCCGGTTCGCTCTCAGCCAGTCAAACGCCTCTAAAAGCTACAGCGCTGATCCATTCCTTTGGCCGAGGTTCTCGACGCCATCTTGTCAGGTTTACGCTCTGTCTCGCCTTACGCCAAGGCAGATAGTCAAAAAGTCCTGTCTTCTGCAGGCACTGCAGTCATTCTAGCTGCTCGGTTCTTTATCATTATTGTCTGAGTAATCCACACAAAAAAAACCATTAGAAAAAAACAACAACACAATAACACATTTAGTGTGTTCGATTGATTTAGTGTGCTCATTCATTTAGTATATCCAGATAAAGACAGAAACTCAACGGACTGAGAACACTGCAGAATGGACGTGAAAAAACCTTTGCAGACAGTCATGTTTTTACACAAAACCGACAGACCTGGAGGAATCTGGTGAATTGTCCTGTGCGACACCCCAATGATTCTTCACAGAGTAAAGGGGGAGGAGGAGGAAAAGGATTAAGAAGAAGAAGGAGGAGGAGGAGGAGCACGAGAAAAGAAGAAGAAGAAGGAGGGGTGGGGGGTGGGGGGGTTTATTCATTTAGAGCATTAGCAAGACAGTCTTAGCACCGCAGTTTGTTCAGTCATCAAACACTTACGTACAAAAGCATACACTGCCCACAGGGGGGACACACAGAGTTCTAAACAAGCAGGCGTTGGGGAAAACGAGAGAGAGAGAGAGAGAAACACAGGCAGAGAGACAGACAGACAGATAGACAGACAGACAGAGGGATACAGAGAGACAGAGACAGAGAGAGACAGGCAGACGGACATAGAGAAAGAAAGAGAGAGGAAGAGAGGGAGAATGAATGTTTAATGTATTTAGCAATGGGCTCATAGAGAGAGACAGAGAGATAGAGACAGACAGACAGACAGAAACACACAGAGAGAGTGTGTGTGTCAGAGAGAGACAGAAACAGAGGACGAGAGAGAGAATGAATGCTTCGTGTATTTAGCCATGGCAGCATACACAAAGAAAGGGAGTTTGGGGAAGGGTTTATCAGCAATCAGCCTAAGGTAATCTGAACTGGGAAAACAAATAAAATTCACCAAATGACATCCGATTCGCATGCACAATATGTACATTTTGATGTGGAGGCTAACCAACAATCAATGTATATATATATATATGTGTGTGTGTGTGTGTGTGTGTGTGTGTGTGTGTCTGTGTGTGTGTGTGTGTGTGTGTGTCTGTGTGTGTGTGTGTGTATGAGAGAGAGAATTTGAATTTGAATAAATTTTATTTTCTGAGGGTAAAACTAATAGAGTAAGCAAGATAATGTTGTTGTTTTTCATCCAGCCCTCGAAGGGGAAATACGTACTTAATAAACAAAGAGGGAAATCATTATATCAATACAGCATGCATATTATAGTCATGGATACATTAATGGTAATTTGACATTTACAACACTAAATAGAGGAGAATAAGAGGAGAGAGATGTAAGGCGAGAGAGAGAGACGGACAGACAATACACAGACAGACAGACAGACAGACAGACAGACAGAGACTGAGACGGAGACAGGAGACAGAAAGAGACAGCAACAGACAAGAGAGTGGTTGAGGTGGGTTGTTTGTGCAGAAAATATAAACGTGTAGGCTATACGTCTTTCAAAACAAAACCGACAAAATGTAATCTCTGCTTCGATTACAAGCGTAATCCATCTTCATTCAGACTTCAAAGACGGGATTTCCTCCGCTGACGAAATTAGAAACACTTGATCTGCAATGTACTGACATTCCAAATACGCCGTCTCTGCTAGGCTGAAGTTTTCGCAACACACAGCATATTCGCTGCTTACTTCGCCTGCATTGTCTTCACAAGAAACAAAATGCTTCCTCCACATTCGTTTGCCTCAGGTGTCTTTCCAACAACACTGGTGGAAGAAAAAAACGGGAAGCTCGCAAGCTTTCTTTGTTGATTCCTGATGGCAACAACAATATCAAATAGCAGCAGAATAATGGACAGGTGTGTGGAAAAGGGGGGTGGGGGGGGGGTGGGGGGGTGAGAGTATGGGATCAATAACTGTTGATGGTAGATTCCAAGAGTCTGTGCAGAAGGGTACAAGTAGAAAATGTAGAAAGAGCGCGCTTACACACACACACACACACACACACACACACACACAC
>NC_134894.1:28204248-28214248 GCF_041734735.1 Babylonia areolata | reverse complement strand
CCATTCAGCGAATGTGTGTATTTGTATGGGAGGAGATATGGGCGGCAAGGAGTGGGTGGAGGGGGTGGGGGAGGGGAGCGTAGAGAAAGGGTGAGGGATATGGGGGGTGGGAGAGAGACGGTGCAGAATTCTCACTACAGTACACACAGTACACTGAAGAAACAAGGGGCTGGGGAAACCGCCCAGCTTAACAAATGCAGTTATCCTGACCTGTTCACGTCATTCAGAAGCCCGGCAAGAAACCCCGTAAAGTTAATGGCGCAGACTGACGGTCGCCACACAGATCCCTCCCCTTCCTTCCCTCACTGTAACGTAACACGGACCTCACTTTCACACACACACACACACACACACACACACACAAACGCGCGCGAACACACACACACACACACACACACACACACACACACACACAAACGCGCGCGAACACACACACACACACACACACACACACACACACACACACACAAACGCGCGCGAACACACACACACACACACACACAAACGCGCGCGCACACACACACACACACACACACACACAAACGCGAGCGGACACACACACACTGCGAAAAGATCAGCTCGGTGCAACGCCTGGAAATGACTCCAACCACCGTTTTGACTCCACAGGAGTCGGCCTAGAAGCAGTTCGGGGTCAGTACAGTACTACTGCCCCATAATTATTCTTGTTGCTTATAGTGCAGCCGACCGCACAGAGCCGTATCAGGACTGTCAAACCATACGAATGCTCAACTGCGTCAACATAAAACTGTCATATCTACAAAAAAACCCAAAAAACAAACAAACAAACAAACAAAAATAACACTAAGACAAACCCAAAAAACACAGTCCATGACACAGTATCCCAACCATTTAGCTCCTTTATGGCAAATAAGACAAGGCCATGCTGAGGACGCCAGCCATTCCGCTTAATTTATCATTCCCAGATTACAACAACAAAAAATCGTAAAAAAGAAAGAAAAAAAAAACAATACTTCAAAGCCAAACAAAAAATACATTAAAAAGGCCATATAGGCAAATAACACTACAGAAAGGGCAGCTAGTGCCCATCCCAGTGTTTACATCTCACTACCTAATCGCCAGAGCAAAAAAGCACAGATGGTACATCACAGACTGCTGAAAAGAGAAAAAAAAAGTGTGAAGGCTTGCTTGAAAAAAACAGAAAAGGGAATGGACTGGGAAGGCAGAAAAAGGAGACAACAGTGAAAATCAGAAACAAAGAGAGTGACAGAAAAGAGGAAATGTCTTGCACAGAATTTCCAGAAGGCGGGGATGCTATCTAAACTGAAAGACCCCCGGCATCCCCACGCGGGAACTACTGCCCCAGAATGGCTCCCCATGGAGTTATTTAGGGATGGACTTTGATACAGTCCCTTCTTGTTCGTGTGGAATTGGTTTGCCATTGCCTCTGGGTGGCTAGCTGGAGTCCCGAAAAGATACCAGCTGACACTGACTCATCAATGAGTTCTTTTGGGGGTACCAGGACTGGGGTGTGTAGGGAGGTGGGGGGGGGGCGATTTTTTTCCTCACTAATAAACTGATTTTTGTTGATATCTATCTCCACGCCTTTTGATCTTTATATATATATATATATATAGAAAGAGAGAGAGAGTCATCTGAGGCCTTCCCCAGAATAACTGCATGTAGTTAATTTGGAGCTCGGGGGGTCATCGTCGGGCATGACACCACCAGAGATTAATATCATGTGCCATACAGACCAAGGGAGCCATAGACAAGTTGGAATGGCGGCGATTCTTTCTTTGTTCAGCAGAAAGCGATAGCAATTCGTTTCAACTTTCCGGAAACTCCCGACGAAATGGTTCATTGCTTTTAACAGCGCCTGCTCCCTTCCAATCTATCTGTTCATTTCCAATCTGTCTGAAGCGATATAAAACAGACATAATTATGGGGTCACTGCAAGCATCAGATGATCTCACATGACCAACGCTAGACGGGTATCAGAATACACTGTGAGAAACGTAACAGGACAAGACATACTGAGTGGAGTGGTGACCTGGAGGTAACGCGTCCGCCTAGGAAGCGAGAGAATCTGCGCGCACTGGTTCGAACCCTGGCACAGTCGCCAGTATTTTCTCCCCCTCCACTAGACCTTGACTGGTGGTATGGACGCTAGCCATTTGGATGAGACGATAAACCGAGGTCCCGTGTGCAGCATGCACTTAGCGCACGTAAAAGAACCCACGGCAACGAAAGGGTTGTCCCTGGCAAAAGATAGGAAAACAAATTAAAAAACAACAACTGCAGTCAGGAAAAAAAAAAAAATGGGTGGCGCTCTCAGTATAGCGATGCGCTCTCCCTGGGGAGATCAGTTTCAGTTTCAGTAGCTCAAGGAGGCGTCACTGCGTTCGAACAAATCCATATACGCTACACCACATCTGCCAAGCAGATGCCTGACCAGCGGCGTAGCCCAACGCGCTTAGTCAGAGCCTCCTGGGGAGAGCAGCCCGAATTTTACACAAAGAAACCTGTTTTGACAACAACAACAACAAAAAAGAGTATCACAATACAATACAATACAATACAATACAATACAATATTTGTTTCGGGAGACCACCTGGGGGTACATGAAAATGTTATAATATAACATGTAATCAACAGAATATATAACAACACATTCGGAACTGTGCTCACAGTCAATATCATTACAATGGCCATGGACAACAACGGTTGGTTGAGAAGCAGAACCACTTGTAAAACGTTTTTTTTACGGCAAAATCGGATGTTGACAGGTATATATAAAAGCAGTCATGATACATGACGTAGCCAGTCCATCCTACAAACATTAACTGTGGCTCCAACCGACAAAGTGCAGTTTTGTTTGATCAAAAATTTGGACGGATTTGAATTTGATTGTAAACCTGTAAACCTAGAAACAAACGGGTATGACATGTTAACCTCATGATGATGTTAATGATGGTGATAATGATGATGACGATGGTGGTGAAGAAGAAGACGAAGAAGAAGATGATGATGATGATGATGATGATGATCTGGTGATGTTGCTGTTTTGTTTTAAGACAAAGTCCTCCGTGCTTCCTCAAACTGTCTAGGAGCAAACACACACACACACACACACACACACACACACACATGCGCGCGCGAGTAAAATCTAACCTTTCATTCGACATTTTTTGCTGTTGCTATCACTTGCAGCACCACACTCAAACAGACTGTTCGTTAAAACGCCTTAGTGCGTCCAAGGTACATACACTGGATACAAACCCAACGAAATCAATACATACAAGACTGCAACCTCAATGCAACTTGTACGACAATCCCTTAATAGCTTTAACGACATTTTTTTTCTACAAATGCCTTTTCTTTGGGGGCTTGGTAGAAACGGCGATGGTGTTTTCATTTTGCCTATTATTTTCACGCAGACACACACACACACACACACACACACACACACACACACACACACACACACACACACACACATACACACACATACACACACACACACGCAGATACACACACATCCACACATACATATACACGCACGCACGCACGCACGCACGCACACATACATACATACATACAAGCATGCATTCATGCAATCATGCACACACACACACACACACACACACACACACACACACACATACATACATACATACATACATATATGTAACGAACGTGTTTGTGTATTTGGATTCTCACTGCAATTTCTACTGTACTCTCTCTCTCTCTCTCTCTCTCTCTCTCTCTCTCTCTCCCTCCCTCACTGCACCTCCCCTCCCCGCCCCTACCCCCGCTCCCCCACTCTCTCAATGTGCAACGCTTTCAAACGATTTTCTGGAAACACCATCTTTTCTTCTACAATCTGCTGATATTGTCTTTATGTTTCAAACGGTAATCGGATTGCAAACCAAGCGGCTGCTTCTCTGCCATTAAATGTTAGAATGGCAAAACGCAATGGAACTGTATTTGGAAAAGGTTATTATCTTACATAAAGAGAGAGACGGGCTTACAATGGAAATGCGATATCTGCTGTCAATAAGTATAAATACTTTGGCACATAATTATTTCTGCACATGTTTTGGTTTTAGTTTTGCTTGTAAAGATGTCTTCGGCAGAGCTAAAATGCATTATTGTGCATATACCAAACATTGTTAAACAACGAATCACCAGCTTTTAAAAAAATATATATTATTTGATTCACAGATTCAGCATATCAAGTTGGAATTATGAACTTTCAATTCTGCTGCTGTACCTTGTGACAAAAAAAAATTACCAATATCATTTAATGACTTGCTCGAAGTATAGCTACAAATACCCATTAATTTGGTATAGTTATGGTAAAACATGTCTTTATTTCTGTGACAAAAATGTCCAAAACTGGTTGAAAATAACTAAGACTGAAGATGACCTTACAAAGCATACAAAATACAATGATACTTGGAGAATACGGATAACAGAAACTGGGTTTGTAATGTGAAAAAAAATGTAGATGTGGATTTCGGTTTTGTGTGCCTACACCAAGGTGTCGAAGACACGAGCGATTTTATTATATATTTCGCAAATGGTTGACTGTGAATGGCTCAGAAACACACACACACACACACACACACACACACACACACACACACACACACACACACACAGAGGCAGAGACACTGACAGCGAGAGACAGACACACAGAGAGACACACAGAGACAGAGAGACAAAGAAAGACAGAGCGAGACAGAGAGACAGAGACAGACAAAGAGGGGGACGCCGATTCCAGACAAAAACGGGCAAAAGGCAGTACATCAGGTTTTTGGAGGTTTTTGTTTGTTTGTTTTGTTTTTGTTTTTTTCGTGATACTAAGACCACAGGACAGCTTCTGCCAGGAACCAGTGCAGTCCAGAATGGCTGCGTGCGGGAACACAACAAACAAAACCAAATCCATAAACTAGTCTTCAAGTGAAAAAGGCCTGATTCTTTCAGAGCTTAAAAACCACGGTTACATACAGATTATGAATGTACGCCCCCCGAGTGCTTGTCAACTTACAAAAAACGCATAGGGTCTTTTTTTTTCTCTGGACAGAATTCGTCCTTTCCATCAGTGTCAGACAGGAGGAGAGGAAAGCTGAATCAGAAGTAGGTTTCAGACAGGCCAAAATGGAACCGAGTGGGATTGACACCGAAATAAATGAACTACTGGAAAAAAAATGTGTCCTCGTCAACATGGCGCTAACGTCTAGGAGTGGCTTTGAGCCTTTCCAAAATGTTCAGATCAAGCAATCAAACAGACAGAGACAAAGTAGAAAGACATTTACTACAGTGGTTAACACGGTTGGTAAATTTAAACATCACATAGAATATAGTCCAGAGTCACGACCGAAATGAGCGACACGAAACGGACATAAAAAAAGACAGAGAAACACAACTGTATCAATCTACAACTATAGTATACACAGTGGTGAAAATGCTGATGCTGATGTTGTAGTCAACAACAACAACAGATAAACTGGCGAAAAAGTAATACGTGAAAAGTAAAGCAATTGGTAGGTTTACGAAATAAAATAATATACATCAATGTATTCAAAAGAATAGAGACAAGACATGCTTTTTTTCCCTTTTTTTCTGCCCCATCATCTGCACCGTTTCAGTAGCATTACTCCACGCCGCTCAATTAGATTCCCTCATACACGGCCACACCCGGGTTTGTCCGACACAGTTCCAGCGTCGACAGTCCGCAGGGAACCATCGATGTTAGGTCGCCAGAGGAGACCCTGCACTGCTGCTGAGTCACATCGGTGGTGTTCAGTGGTGCCTGTTCTGTTTTAACGTACTTAGGACACCACCTACTAAGCCCCCTACTAACGACAATAATGGCTTAGTCGCGGAGCCAGACTGAGTGGAGACCGCCACCACGTCCCTCAAACAGCCCTCCATGAAACTGCCGACACTGAAGACATTGACAGGACTCACCCCAAGCATAGAAGTGGAGGGGTATCGAAACTGAGGTCACCATGAGAGCAAGGCATGAAAAGCCGCAGACTTTGAGACTGTTTTGTTTATCATTGATAATGATGAAGGAGGAGGAGGAGGACGATGACGATGTTGCTATGGAGGTCCATTTTGGTTTGGGACTGCGTGACAAGGCTATACTCTACGCTTCCTGTCATAATGATATCCCGACGTTAACCAGGCCCGAGAGATACAGACACATGCAGTGTTGGTCAGGTAATTAGAGCAACACACCCAAAGACGCATCCTTGAAGTGGATGACACTCGACTGTGTGGTCCCAGTCTCCCCATTTTCAGCTCACAGCACACTCAACTCTGGGTAAGAGCCGGCCGCGGGCCGAAAAACCCACCTCCGCTGGGATTCGAACCCGCGTCCTCCGAATCGTCAGTCCGCGACGCTAACCACTTCGCTACGGCGGCTGGTACACATGCACATTTAACAGAAAGGGCAAGATGTAAAGTCTGATGTTCTTTTTTTTCTATTGAACAACACAGAAATGATACATGAGTGCGTCAAACAAAGGAAAGAAACATGCAAACGAGAAAAGATCAGAATATTGAAGGCTTTTTTTTTTTTTTTTTATACATGACAAACACATAGAGAGACAGAGATCCAGAGAGAGAGAGAGGAACAAGCAGACAGAGAGATTGGGACAAATTTATCTTTGCAGGGATGGGAAAAAAACACACACTCGATAACTTGGATGAATGAGCACAAAAAATGAATGCAAGGTGCATCTCTCTCTCTCTCTCTCTCTCTCTCTCTCTCCACACACACACACACACACAAACACACATACATACTAAATATGTGTGCGCGCGCGCGTATGTGTGTGTATGTGTGTGTGTGCGCGCGCGCGAGCGCGTGTGTGTTTATTGTTATCTGTGTGGTATGCATGTTTGTGTGTTTTGGGTATGTCTCTCTTTCAGATTTTTTTTTTTCCCAAAGTCAACAAGTATACACAACAGTCAAAATGGTCCCCATTTAAACGATTTCATTCATTGTACACTCTTGACAAATGTTACTGTGTATTCATGCTACGTGCATGCGCATACGTACACACACACACACACACACACACACACACACAACACACACACACACTGAAAAGGGCATCCGACCCGTATTGTTTTTGTTTGGTTTTTTACTTAACGGAAACTACACACGAAGGGTGGAAAACTAACAACAATGGCGTTAACGGTCGTGATCTTAAAAGATTTTTTTAAAGGTGCTGTGAGGACAACAGCAACATCAATGTGCAGGAATCACCACACATCAAATTATTACAGGTTTGAGCTCAGACTACGCTGTAAGCTTATTGCTGGTCCGAAGGGAATGGATGTATTACTATTACAGCTTTGTCTCAAACAGCTGTTGAAACTGCACCGAGCAGTTATCAATCAGATAGTATGTCCATAGTAGTTGCAATACCAAACGAACAGACTGTCCTGTCTAACGTGTTGTCTAACTATGTGTACTCGGAAAATTTAAAGTTGCAGTACCACTCTGTGAGCTGAAATATTCATCATTCATTCGTATCAAAAGAAAGATCAGTATTCGTGACAACTGGAAGAACATTATTCGAATGAACAGAAATATCAACACTCGTATGAACACAATCAATGTACGTGACAAGTTTAAGATCATTATTCGAATGAACAGAAATATTAACACTCGTATCACCAGGAAGATCAATATCTGTGATAAGTGAAAACTCGCTGATCGTACTAACATAAAACCGAATGTTCGAGACAAGAGAAAGATCAGTCGTCATATCAACAAGAATAACAAAATTCCTGAGCGGAAAACTATTGCTCGAATGAACATAAAGATCGACATTCGTGACGAATGAAAAATCCTTATCTATATCAACAGGAAGAACACTATTCGCGACAATTGAAAGATCATTATCTGTATCAACACAGACAACACTGGTGACAACTGAAAGACCATTAGTCGTATCAAAAGAAGTACCATCACTCGTATTGAAAAAAAAAAAAAAACATAAACAGTATCAACAGACATTTTTACTCCCATCAACAGAAATAATTCTCAACATCAACAGAAAGATATTTTATGTGTCAACAAAGGGATCGTCAATAACAGGAGGCTCCCACACAAAAAATCCAACCACAAATCGATTCAAAAGAAATAACACTGCTCGCATTATATTACTATTACTAACAAAAATAACATAACTCGCAAAAGTCGTACATCGACAGATTTTGCGATTATCAGCATCAATAGAAAGATCATTATTTGTCTAACAGAACTGATCATTATTCGTTATCAAAAGCAAGCCCATTACTGGCAGCAGTTGAACGACCGTTCTTCCTCCCATCAACATAACGACCACTGCTTGTATCAACAAAAAAGTCTGTCAATCGATGTGGAGTTGTATGGCCAGCATGTTTGGAGTATGTGTGGAAGGGGGGGGGGGGGGTCCCATTCCGATGGCTGTCAGTAACTGATTTATGAATGTTGCCATTCGTGTATTTGTCCCCACCACGTAAGCCGCCGTACCTCGTTTTCGTTGTGGTTTCTTCTCGTAATGAAAGTGCTAAATGGTGTGAGACTGACAGACCAGTTTGAGGAATAGACAAATAAACGGCCAAGAGACAGCTAGCCAGCAAAGACAGAGAGAAATATACCAAAATACAAAATATACCAAAGATATATACCTGCTAGTAAACACGCACGAACAGGCAAAAATGAGCACAGTCAGTGAGTCATGTATACAGGCATAACGGCAGTTATATGTCACATCAGGCATTTACAAAGGTAACATAGTTACACACATCCACAAACGTGCGCGTGCACACGCGCGCGCACACACACACACACACACACACACACACACACACACACACACACACACACACACACACACACACACACACACACACACACACACACACACACACACACACACACACACACATACAAACAAAAACTGATGTTAACTATGTGGGCGGGGGTGAATTATTGTTGTGCTCTTCAGGTGGTACCTTGCTGGTTCCATCTATCGACAGGCATGCGGGATTGTTTGCGTGGTGTGACTGCTTGACTTGGTTGGTTGGTCAGTTCTACTGGTTTGGTTTCTGGCTGACTGACTGCTTGCTTCACTGATTGATTGACTGCTTGTTTGTCTTAGAGGCACGGGTGAGGGTGTAACACCCAGTGTAACCATTACATGCATCAGGGGGTGATAGAGTGAGAGGGGGGGGGGGCTGGGGGGGGGGGGTATTAGAAAGGGAGAGAGTAAGGAAAACCATGTAGACAGACCGAAAGACAATCAGACAGAGACAGAGAGAGAATGAATGAATGAACGAACGAACGAATGATCGAACGAATGAATGAATGAATAAATAAATGTATGAATGAATGAATGAATGGTTTATACATTATATGCCAGGGCCCCTAAATAAAGGGGTAGTTGACAACATGTGCCGTCTTAAAGAAAAAGAGGAAGGAGGAGGACACACACACACACACACACACACACACACACACACACACACACACACACACACACACACACACACACACACACACACACACACACACCACCACAACAACAACAAGAACACCCTCCTCACCTCGTAAGCGTCAGCGATGTTGATGGCCTTGCCGGTCTGGGCCACGATTCCAACAATCCCCTTGCCGAAGGGCACCTTGATCTCGCTGTCCTCGTTGTGCATCACCTCCTCCAGCGTGGACGACTCGGTGACGTCGAACAGCTTGGACACCAGGTGCTTGTTCTCGCGCGAGCCGCGCACCAGGAAGAGCGAGCTGCGGTCGCCGTTGGTGAGGATGGAGACGTTCTGCAGGATCTTGTGGCACAGCATGTTGACGTCCAGCTCGCTGGCGATGTCCCGGATCAGCTCCATGAACAGCTCCTCCTCCGGCATGGTCTGCATGCTAACGCGGTCCTTCTTTACCGGCACCTTGCGGCTCCGGTCCCCGTCCAGGTAGCGCCGGAAGATCTGGGAAGTGATGGAG
>NC_134894.1:28184248-28199248 GCF_041734735.1 Babylonia areolata | reverse complement strand
TTGCTGAACAAGGAGAAGAACATTAAAAAGAGAAAAAAAGGAAGTAGGAAGGAAAGAAAAAAAAACGAAAGAAAACAAATAAGAAAAGGACGAGGACGAAGAAGATGAGATACAAAAAATGAACAAAGAAGAAAAGGCAAGAATAAAGAATGAACAAAAGAAAAAAAGAAAGAAAGAAGAAAACAAAAACCGAAGAAGCTAAAGGATGAAAAAGAAGGCGAGAAAAAGGAAAAGAAAGAGAAAAAGGCAAATAAAAAAACAAAAACAGAAACAGAAAAAAAAGCTTCTTCTTCGTAACAAAGCCTCAAGACAGGCGAAGTCTTTTGTGCAAAAGAACATGATCTATAACACAGTCGGATCGATTCTGTAAGAAGCTAGGCAGGATTTGTCCTTTAATCACCAGCATCTTGCTTTGCCTTTTTTTTTCTTCTTTTTTTTCAAACGTAGGCTTAGGACTCTTTTTTTTTTTCTTTTGTTTGTTTGTTTTTGGTTGTTGTTTTCTTCATCACTCACATCTTTTGCGGTGTGGATGTGTTTTCATGGGCACATGCGTGTGTGCACGTGTCACGCGCGCTTGCGCGCGCCCGCGTGTGTGTGTGCGTGGGTGGGCGTTGGTGTGTAGATGTGTTCACGCGCGCGCACGCGTGTATGTGTGCGTGCGTGCGCTCACGGTGGGTGAAGAACTCCATTTAGTAATGAAACATAATGCTCATAATGCTTTTTCGTGTCAAATACGGGCCTGAAGGATTCTGTTGTCACATTTTCATACAATATTACATAAGCCGGCTGATGTCTTCTGCCTCACGAAGAGCTGATCTGGCTCTATCAAAGTTTCACCCGTCTAAGACTGTCTGATGGGTCTCCTTTGATGAAGTCTGGTTTTCTTGATCTTTATATAACCCATTCCCGTTGCTTTCCATTGTTGGACCTGATGTTACCCTCAGTGGGAACGAAAGGATGAAATTACTGCCCCATAACAAGTCTCTCAGTGGCGTTACGTTACTTCCGCGTCACACATCTGACTCCCCTGATATACAGCCCCCAGCATCTGGACTTGGATGCATGGGGATTTTAGCAGCGCTAAATTTGCTTAGCGTGAAGAATAATCCTAACTCTATGCTCTGATTCCAAGGACCATGGGTAATTCCTGACGCTGTTCAAATTTAGCACTGCGAAGATAGCTCATGCAACGTGGCCCAGTAGTTTTCACGACGTTAAACTTTCATGAAGCTATCACGTTAATGGACATTCCAATGCCAGAAAAAAAGTTTCAGAAGGATAATGTGTTCACTACTTCACATTCTAATAAAATCTTATTCGTTCATTTATTGTCAACTGACATTATTGAAAAGTAATAATTTGAAGACGCTACCCGGCCAGTTTGGCAAATGGCACGCTGTCTGAGGGGATGCATATGCACACATGCAAGGGCAGGCGTGACTTCTGCCAAGCGCTCACGTCAACCCGTCCAACTCTAGAGGCCTTGCAGCTTTCTGTTTTTCATCTCCATTTTCCTGTAGAAGAGGTCGGCGCGGTGGACGCGCCAGGTATAATTGGCGCCTGAGGCTGGTGGGCTGGAGGCTGGCAGCGGAGGAGACACCATGAGTGACGCTGGTTGTGCGGGGTGGTTGTGGAGGATAGCTAGCCAGAGGGAGAAGACTGCGCCAAACTTGCGTGACGGCTTTTACTATTTCAGGCTTTTTCTTTTTTTTTTGCTTTTTTTTCCGTCGGGGGCAGGGGAGGGGGGGGCGGAGGGGGGGGGGGGCTCAGTTACCCTGATGATAGTGTCACAAGCCAGCCAGTGCTGAGTGGTGATTTGGACAGTAAACATAAAGCAGAACAATCTGTAGTTGCACAGAAAACATACCATAAATCATAATCGTCACCCGTTATTCGTTTACTATTTTGTTTATTGAACTGTTTTGCGTACGTAATGTTTAACATCCCCTTTCGGACCAAGAACGTCAGCAATCAACATTAACGAGGGAACCAAACACAGCCGACATTAACACCTAAAAAAAAACACCAGGTGTTTTGACACAAGGGGTTTTCTACATGTTAACAGCAGTAAGATCTACATTGTTTTCGCTGATTCCTGCGGGGCTTAACAGGGGGCGAAAAGAAAGTCGGTTTCAATCATCTTTCTGGATTCATGCTTTCTGACTGCATCAAACAAGGGGAGGGAGAGAGCTGCAGAGAGTTAAGGGAGAGTCTGGACTGGAACATTCAACTGTTTTAACAGCAACAGAAATAAGAACAATACTGTTTTTTCTAACAATACTGTTTTTTTCTTAAATTAAAAGCTCCGTATAAATACAATACGGAATTTCTCCTAAAACCATCATCAGAGATGTCATCAATAAACACAATTCAAACAAAATCGAAATTCGTAGCATTTCTTTAAAAAGTTTTTTTACGCGAAAATAATTCAAGTCAGGTAACTTCAAAACACAATTAACCTCGTTTTCATTTGCGTCATTACACGAAGGACAACAATTCCTCTGAATGATCATCTTTATTTTAAGCGGCATCTGTGCAAACTGAGAGAGAGGGAGGGATAGAGATGGGTGGTGATGAATGAAATACCAGCAGGACACAGAAACAGAACTACACCTTTTTTAAGTGCGGTTGAAACGTTCTGGTACTGCTGCCCGACCCCCAGCCACACCCTCAACGAAGTCCGCTGCTGACGACAGTGACAGCTTTGTCACACAGAAAGACAGGCAGACAGACTGTTCGTGATGTCTGTTTCGAAATGGAAACTGACCACGTCCCTCCAGTGATACCCTCCTCTGCTCCCCATGTCTATCGACACTAAAATCTATGTCAGGAACTTCCCGGTTCCCACTGCCACAGACATAGAGGGGGAAATGATGGCATGGTGTGACTGACACAGAGTCTGAGACACTTTCTTTTCATTTCACGATAATCACCGAGACCCAGGCTTTGACACACAACAGACAGACGTGGATGTAGTTATCTTGTGAACAGTTCTGTGCGACGCCCCAATGAGTCTTCGCAGAGTTAAGTGAGAAGAAGAAGAGTTATGCGTGTGGAATGTGATGACAACGCACACTTGAACCTATGTGACAGAGCTGACTGTAAGCTCATTTCATGTTATACAGCCTTCGTGTTTCCAAGTCAAAATGGCTGGAGTGGATGTTGGCATAAATCGAAGGATTTTTTTTTCTCGTTTCCTGGAAAGAAGGAAATACTGAATGACTAACTGACGTCACAGAGGACGAGTTACGAGTAAAAACGAACAGGTAGAACCTCACGAAACATGCCCGTAGTTCTAGGCTACGAAATAATAATTAATCAATCGATCAATTAATCAATAATCTCCAACGGTCTGTTCCAGTCGTTCTCAGCAGCTGTCTGTCACTTGAACGGGCTTTTTTTCAGCCAACTTAGACCAAGGAGTGGACAAACAATACAAGATGTTTGCAAAGCTATGGTTGGATAAACCGACACTATCAAGCACTTACAAGCTCGTTCCCCTGATCCCTTACTACCAGTGACCATTTCCAAACTGTGTGAAAAGGTCGAGTCACATGCTGGCTGGCTTGTCAAACATAAACCAAGTGGTTTGTATTACACAGCTACCACCACCGCTGCCCTCCTGAGTGATGGTTATACACCTCTTGAGTAAAGGTCGCCTGTGACAGAATGCCGGAAATTAATACCAGATTTAGTTTCACTACTCCATCTGGTACAATTTTGTTTGCAAAGTAAAATACACATTTTCAGTTGTTGTCATTATTTCGTTAGAAATTCACCTTTGAAAACGAAATGCTCACATACACATCAACAATTAATCAACTGTACGTTGAAGATTTCACAATCTGGGGTGGAATGGAATGGAAGAAATTTCAAATACGATAATCTCAAACACCCTGAAAAATCGAACAGCCGCTAACTTGTTGACAGACGCACAAGCCAAAACCGCCAGTCTGAATAGTTCACCTTTTTCCCGCGCTATGTCAAGGTGAAAACTTTCGTCACGCATGTGGAAAGGTACTCAGATTCGTTTGCTCACTAAGAGAGAGAGAGAGAGCAAACTTTGCTAACAAAATAAGAAAGGTGCCACTTTTCCCATGAGACAATGGACAACGACTGTTCCGTGCCCTGCATGGACTGAGCTCATTGTGTTGAGAGAAAGGTCAGCAAACTAAGAAGCGAGTGAGTTTCAGTATCAGTTTCAGTTTCAAGGAGGTGTCAAAGCGCTAATCCATATATGCTACACTACATCTGATAAAAAGGGGGGAAAAAAAGCCAGACACGAATAAACTCGACGCTCTGGTCAGGCCTTGATTGCCTACCCTTGATATGTATGTTAACATAAATGCAATAAAACTGATAAACAAAATAAACAAATAAGTTTCAATTGAAATATGACCAAAAATGAAAGATACACAGAAGACAAATGATATAAATAAAATCAAAATATGAACGGACTACTACGTATCATCAAGAAGAGTGCCAGTCATGACAAGGACAGCCTGGGTGCTTTTCTAACATCGTCAACACTGGTTGTGGTGGTAATGTGATGATGATTTATTAACATTTTTATACTGCCAGAGCCTAAAATTAAAGCTATTTAGGCAGTACGTGGTAATGTTAATTAGTAATCAAGACAGCAACAACATCACTACCCATCGGATGATGCTGTTCAATCAGGCAGTGTGACAAGATGATAGGGATGGGTGAGCACGACGCATGAAGAGAACTTCGTCTTTCTGTCTTGCCTGAGGCTGAAACAAGCAGAGTGCACGCGCGCGTGTGCGCGTATGTGTGTCTGTGCGTGCGCGCGCGTGTGTACGCGCATTTGCGGGTGGGTGTTAGAGAGACATAAGAAATAAAACTGTTAAAAGAATTCCACAGCTAGCTGTCTGTCAATGACGCAAAAAACAACTGACAAAACATTTTAAACGAAGATTTCACAATTTGTCAGCTTTCATAATTATGCCAGCGTCCTCGGATAAATCAAATGACGCTTAGCACTACTCCCCCTGCACCCCCCACCCCCACCCCACCCCCCTCCCCTCAATATCAGTATGTTCGAGTCGAGTGTACTTGGACTGTATCATGGAATCAATTAGTCGCCATGGATACCTAGACACCTCGTGTGATGGCCAGGACATTTTTTGCAATATGTTCAAGGATGCATCATTGATGCGGATGGCCGGGGTATTAAAAAATATCGCCACAATGCCTTTCGTGATGGTTTCAAATACAAAGCATAAGCGTGACCATCACCACTTTGATTTTAAGCTTTCACGCAGTGGGGAATTGGGTAATGTGGTGAAGGTAGTCAAGTCACCAGCATTCCATGAAGTTTCTCCTAACAACTGTCATAAACCTACAGCAATGAAACGGCATGTGATGTTGAAATCCTTGCCAGTTTCTGCTTCCAAATGTGGTTGCTATGTTGGAAGCAAGCACGTTTGTGGCAAAGCTTGCGTTTCAGACTGCTGAAAATAGATCTAATCCCTAGAGGGGAAAAATGCCCGATTTCACAATGTTTAGATTGCTAATGCTTTCTCATATTTTATTCTTTAAAATGTCGCTGATAATATCGCCATAAACAAAGTCTTTTTTATTTTGTTTTCTGTTGTTGTTTTTCTACAAAAACCCGTGTCCTAGATTGTTAGCATTTCATTTAACTCTTTCCATACGAACGGCGAAAGAGACGACGTTAACAGCGTTTCACCCCAATTACCATCATCAAAATATTGCAAGCGGAAGGCTCTTATACTGAAGACGTGAATGTTGACAGAGAATACCACAATTCTGACGACGGAAGCTAAAGGTTGGGTCATTCAGACACCCTCTGGAAATCCGAGGGGTCTGTGTAGAGGAGAAGAAAGGACTGGCCGTACTGAGTGAGTTAAACCAGTATTTACAAAGTGTCAGCTTCGTGAAGTCATCACGGACTGCTACATGCAGAGTGAGTCGTCTCGATTTTGACCATAGATCGGGGTGTGAATATGACATATCACAGACTGGATTCAACATGACTCCAAACTGTCATCAGATTAAACCACAACAGTTTCTATTTTGACAAAAATACCGCGCCAAAAACAAACAAACTGTCGCGTGCGACAGTGTAGCGTTGGAAAAAAAAAAAAAAGAAAGAAGGAATTTGGGTCAACTTGACCCCTCGAATACGTCATGATTTTCGCTGTTTGCTTTGTTTTTTCTTGTTCCCTTCTTTCTTTCTTTATTTCTATGCGTGCGTGCACATGTGCGTGTGTACGCGCGAATGAGCGTGTGCTCCTTCCCTCCCTCTAGTCAGCTCAGGTTGATGTGGTTTTTTTTCGTGCATGCATATCTGCCGGTTGTTTAGCTCAACTACAAGTTTGATAAGGACAATTCATACGGAATCTACCTCGACGGGTCAGATCAACTGGGGAAGAACAGTGTGTTTTGCGGGCGTCGCGCCGACGGCCAAGAGTTTCACTTCGACTTGGCTCTAAACACGAACCTGTTGTCCGACGATTTTGTTGTGGGGTACTGGGGCGGAAATGGAAGCATGCATCGCAGCAAGGAATTGTGGGACCGGAAGAAGAGAGGGACCAACGGTCGTCAACGCCGCACTAGTCACTGTTCCTGCTCCATTCGTTTTGGAGTGAGGGGTTGTTTTTTACCGATTCAGTTCGGGTTTGGGGCCTCCAGTGCCACTACATTTCCTGGGTCCATGTCCGACCAGGAGGTCTGGAATTACGTCCTAGTTCCAGGGATTTAATCTCCCGTATTATTATTTTTTTTTCACGAGCTCTTGAGCTCTGAAGAGTGGTCCGCCGTTGTCCTGGACATCCACATCCTTCCCTGCACCCGTGATACCCTGAGACTGTCACAGGGGTGTCCCCAACGTATACAACTGCCGCTTTACACCTCCCTGTCTACAGAAAGACTAGAACTCCCAGTGGTCGTCTGCATCGTGCGTCGTTTGTGACAAGGACCTGTGTGTTCGGAACTAATGCGAGTCGTACATGGATGGTAGAGGATGCGTGTGTATGTGTGAGAGCAGTGCATAAGAGGGGTGAGTGTACGTGTTCGAGCGAATGTGATTTACTCATTTATTTTTCCCTCATTCCCACTTATGATGTGGCAATTTGAATTAGCGGGTTAGTAAGTTTGGGGAGTGGAGGGGGTATTAACGGAAATAGTTAGGCCCCACTGCTGTTTTGGTTGTCAGTATATCCGTGTGAGTGAGTGAATAAAGTGTGGTATTGTGTACAAATTCTTGGTGTTGGCTGCATTTAATTGAGCGTGCGAGGATCCGGAGACCCATTTTTTTCTTAAATTTTCTTTTATTAGATTGCGCGGGGCCTGTCGGGTTGTAGGTGGTCCTCAACCTCGACCGGTCACGTGACACAAACAAACAAACAAAACAAAAAACAAAAACAAAAAAAACGAGGATTACACCAATAATCACTTTTCTGTTTTTTGTGTTAATATGAACCAAAGCATGCAAAGTAAGTCTGTCAAGCACTTGTCGTCTTTATATAATATGAAGTGAGGAATAAACTTTTTTTTAATGTATATACCGTTCGGGTGTTTGTCATTCTCGTTTGGACTGAACATCACAACTGAAATAGATGCGGACACTTCAATACCAAAAAACAAAAACAAAAACAAAAAATCAAGCCAACTCAGAAATTTATTCCAACATGGTTTTCTTATTTTTCCTCCATATCGGTTACCTATCGATAAATTCTCAGTTTTCAGGTTAGGCATGTGCTGTTTCCGACTGCGATAATTTTCTACCCCGTAATGTTCACCCTGAAATGGCCTTGGTGGCGTAGAGCATGGAGGCGTCTGTAGCCAGCGAGGGAAGAGGCCTTCCTCGGAGTCTCCTAATAGACAGTAATGATCTCCCCGCACTCTCCCTGCGGGCCGAAGCTAAATCGTTTACCCTCACGAAAAACCAGATGAAAATTCGTGAAGACACGAACCCCGAAGCGCCAGCACACTCTTCCGCTCCGCCTCCCTAATCTGTAAAACAACTCCCGTCCAGACTCCCAATTTGGGGTGATCAGCTGGGTAGTGTCCCAGTAATAGGCAGAAGCTTCTTGAAGTCCCCAGAGAGACCGTCACCGGTGGGCTGGACCCGTCGCCGTTATACCACAAGGTAGCTTCGAGATAACCTCTGTGGTGTTGGCGAATTGGCAATGTCATTGTATCACTACGAGTAAGTCCATAATTTGATACAAAAGGGAGGGGTGGGTTTAGATGTTCTGACGACAAGCGATGTTGTTTGTTTTTTTGTGGTTTTTGTTTTTTTGTTTGTTTGTTTGTTATTTGTTGTTGTTGTTTTGTTGTTGTTTTTTGGGGGGAGGGTGCGGGGGGGGGGGGGGGGGGGGGGGTTGAGAACACACATAATATGGATCACACACACACACACACACACGCGCGCGCACAAACAGTTTGTTGGGGATTTTTCATACTCATTTCTTCTTCGTTTACTGTTCAATTCACAGTTCACCCTTCTTTCAAAATAGTTCGTTCCATTGAGGAAAATTGCTTCCCCGTGGCTATGACGTCCAACAAAAGTGAAAGACATACTGGTCACATTTGCTGGGCGCGCCACGCCTGCTGGAGGTCAGCATTACCTGCCTGTAAAGACGAACGCTTGGGAGACGTTTTCTAACCAAACTTTGCATCTAACTTTTCATTTCTGATCAACTGCAAACGGCGCTTCCAGCATCACTGAGAATAATGCTTGTCTAAAGTTTCAGATGTGGAGATGTTAAGTGCGTTGAGGTCGTGGGTGGTATTTCTTATCTGGGAGGAGAGAAGGGCGGGAGTGGGGGACGTGGGGGTGGGGGGTTGGGGGGTTAGCATGTAACAAACAACGCTTGAAAGTCTTTCAAAAAAAGCTGTGGCGAGACAGAGCTAAAACCTGGCAGAATTGTAGAGTCAACCGATAGCTAAAGGAATCACTCTTCAGCGCTAAAGGCAGGAAGCCGTGCTGATTGGCTGAACAGACGACGGGCCTGGCAGAGGTATGTTAGAACTGAAATTTGACCAGCAGAGCAAACCGGAACGCACTGTCTGAATCAGTTTGATGAGGTACAGTATATGACACCAAACGATAGTGGTGACATGACTGAAATGAACCCCTCTCTAAATAAACGGAAGTGTCTTCCCACGCCAAGATTTTTTAACGAAGTTACGGTGAGTCAGTCACTCCTCCAGAAGCTCACTTTGTCTCTAAGCATTTCATCGGTATTATGGAAACATGGAAACATGAAAACACTGTTTTCTTTTTTTAGTTGGCTGGTTGTTTGTTTTTACTCTAGCAATGAAACTCGGCTCACCTGAATACTTGCTTCTGTCGATCTTGGGCGTGTGTGAAAATACCAGATTAACATTCACAATTTTTGTATGGAAACAAAGTGAGACTGTGTAATAAATCAAAGTCAATTTGTACTTCATGCCTTAGTGCGTTCGCAAGCGTGCGCATGTATGTATACACACACACACACACACACACACACACACACACACACACATACGTGTGTGTGTGTGTGTGTGTGTGTGTGTGTTTGTGTGCGCGCACACGTGCATGCATGTGTGCGTGAGAGAAAGAGTTTTTTTCATTTCCGAGATGGTCTACAAACACACACACACACACACACACACACACACACACACACACACACACACACACGTTTTAATCATCCTTTCACTCCTATTGGAGTATGGAGGATTACTGCAAAACAATGTTTTCATGCCTAGAACAAACATTTCCAAATACACAACAATGTCACATAAAAGTTGAGAAAACACAAATATTTTTTAACACCAAAAGTGTAGCAAGGCAACATTTGCAAATCTAATCATCTTACAGCTAAAATGACTTTTTTTGCCTCCTTCGAGCATATTACAAAAATTAAAAACCGATTTTGAGGACAAATATTTTTAGGAACATATCTATTTCGTAACTGATCATAATTGGGACATTCCATTATAAAATGAAACTCATCTCCAATCACAGACATGTTACAAGCCTTACAAAACCGTAACTCTCGTGAAATGCCTTTGTGTCTCCCTATTTCTATTTCCAGCTTATGATTACTACTTCGAAATCTGAAGAAGCTGACAACGTAATTATCAGGCATTTGACTTATATATTTTTCTTTAACAAATCCACTTTTGAAATTTCGATAAACCAAACATTTACTACTCTCCTCTAGAGCATGTATCCATAGATTTTGAAAACTATCTCTCAAAGCAATGCTGACATTCTTGCAGAAAGATTTTTTTCTCTAGGAAGAATTGAGCATCCCAAACACAGTTACACATTGTTTCTATTAAAATTTGTCTGATATAACTCATCCATTTTGATGAATAAATAACATTTCGATACAAATCAAGTGATATAAAAAATATTTTCCCAGAATATTTTTCTGTGTTTGATATCACTAACCTGGTCCAAAATCGAACTAATCTCATTTTCACTAACACACTAATTGGATAAATACCAGTTTCTCCATAAACAATTTGAGTCATAGTGCTCCTGTTCAGTTTGAACAAGCATTTCAAAAATTTCAATTCTAATTTTTCAAGTATATATACATTTTCATAACCCCATATTTCTGCAACCTACCACAAAATAGGTACAATCATAGACTGGTACATGTCCAGAACTATATGTAAAGGTAAATATTGATTTCTGGCTGACTGAAGTAACGAAAACATAGCTTTTTGCACACCTTCGTGCGCACGCGCGCGCGCACGCACACACACACACACACACACACACACACACACACACACACACACAACACACACAAACAAAAAAAAACCCACGTCATTACAACACAGCTTCCCTATGTTTTCTGTCATTCCATTACTCATGTTTTCCTTGTTTACTATTCAAATCACTTTCCCAGTTTAGGGTACCAACAAGTTCCCCGGTGGTGATTTAGGACACTAGATGCCCCCCCACCCCACCCTCCCTCCCCCCACAGAAGGTGGAAAAGTGATGTTGGGGACATACACCGGCCTGTAGGGACGAACGTTCGGGAGACGTCATGATGAGACAACTCCGCAACCATCCAATTTCAGGGTCTGTGTATCACAGAAAGCAAAGCCGTGCGTCTGTCTATGTTCGGAGGAATGGGGTAGGATTGTAGGGGGTTGGGTTGGGGGGGGGATGTCTTTCATCTTCAAGATGGCCTCTGCACTGCAAAAGGCTAGGATGAGCTTGGCCAAGTGGAGCGAACATTCCCAGTTTCCAATAAGGAAATGAATTGATGAAATACGCATAGAAAAGGCGGATGTATTCTTTTTTTTGCCTGACATAACACTATGTTGCTCTCTCTCTCTCTCTCTCTCTCTCTCTCTCTCTCTCTCCCTCCCTCTCAGTGGGACAGGAGACAGCAGTCAGCGGCAGAAACATGGGGACAGTGGGAAAGGAAGCAGCAGACAGCACCTGCAGCGCAGCTCTGACAATCTAGGGACTTCCGTTTCCCAGGAGCGGAACCAAATGGACGTCGAAAACTGCCCCAGCATAACCAGTAACACATGTAATTCATTTTTTACCATTCGTGGTACAAAGATTTTCGTAGGCTCCCTTCTCACGAAAGGAATTGTGGGAAATGAGCGGATGGATCGTTGTGCGAAAAAAGACACAATGAATATTCACAATGCTACAGAAATTCGTATTCCATATTCATTACAAGAAGGTTATCCTCTACTGGAGAAAACCTGCTGGAACCATGTCAATAAACTGAAACAAGAATCTGATCCTGTCAGAGATAATGCTAACTATAGCTCGCGCAAAATTAATCGTTTTTTTTGTGGTTTTTAAACAAAACGACAGAGTAACAGCAGACTCATAAATCTAATATACAGACTACGACTGGATGCTAGAAAAACAAAAGATACATCGAAAGCGGTTTGCATTTGTAGTAATGCATATTATCTACGAATGTGAACAGATGAAAATATTTTTAACCTCTTTCATCGACAAAATCTGCAGTCCCATCCATTTCCACCAGAAATGTTCTGAATCACAACCACCTTGTGTTTGGAATAGTTCCGAGTTTAACTAAAAGCCCAACCAGCTCTTTGTTTTAATTTTACTGATTGACTAGTTACTAGTTACTTTGTTTCTCTCTTCTTCTTCTTTTTTTTTTTTAAATTTTTTTTTTTTTAATGCTAATTGAGAAGAGAGGAGCATAAGGCACGGGTCGAAAGGGGAAGGGTTTGGAATTTCGTCTAAGATCACAATTGTGGATAGACGTTAAACAAAAGAACGAACACACACACGCGCGCGCGCGCGCAGGCACGCACGCACGCATATGCCTAAACAGTTTTCATGTTCTCCTTGACCCATATTTTCTTTTTTGCTGACCTAGTCTTGTCCATCCTTTTGCAACTCCCCACTCCCCCTACACACACACACACACACACACACACACACACACACACACACACACACACACACACACACACACACACACATGCGCGCGCGCGTGCGTGCAAACCCTGTCGCGAAATAACTTCCTTTGCACTGGCAGAAAATTGCTTCCCTGTGGCCATGACGTCAAACAAGGAGGAAGACAAGCAGGCAAATTTACCAAGTGCACCCCCTCTGTGAAATAACACCGGCCAGTAATGAGCAACACACAAGAGTCATCACGTTCAGAAAACTTCGCATCAGCACAGTTTGCTCTCAACAGTTCTGCCTTGTCTCCCTTGTTTACTATTCAAATTTCGGAATTACGTCGCCTTCTCTCTCTCTCGAAAAAAAAAATAACTTCCTTTCCATTGAGAAAAAAAATCCTTTCCAACAATATTCAATGAAGAGAAAGACAAGCTGGTCACATTTACTGGGCGCGCCGGGCCAATGGACATAATTGTATTGTAATTGTATTGTATCGCATTGCATTGTATCGTATTGCAATGCGTTTCAGTCACAACAGAATCATCACTCTCTGTGAAAATTCGGGATGCTCTCCCCGGGGACAGCGTTTCGCCACAGTGCAACAGGGCCACCTATAATTATTTTCTGTTTGCTGGTGCATTTTGTTGTTGTACTATCAAAGTGGTCATTTTCTTCAGAATTTAGCCAGTGACAACCCTTTTGTTGCCGCGGGTTCTTTTACCTGCACTCAGCGCATGTTGCACACGATACCTCGGTCTGTCCTCTCATCCCAATGACTAGCACTCAGACCACCACTGTGGACGGGAAGGGGTTAAAATCCCGGTCTATATACTGGAACTGGAACACATGGATACTCGTATTACTCCCCAGGCCATCGCTTCACATACCGGTCTGTAAACAGTAGTCGTCCTGTTGAGAATGAACTTCCAGCAGCCATTTCAGTTTCCTTCTGCTGCAAACGAAATAATGTGGAGAGAACTGAGAGCATCACTGAGATGAAAACCTGATGGATGAATGGCGGAGAGGGGTAGGGGTGAGTCTCTCGTCTGTTGCGACTGTGTAGGGCAGTGAGGGTGCAGGAGGGGGTCATGAAGGCTGGCATCTGCACAACAAATAGCTTGTCTGGTCTGGCCCAGTGGAGTGGACACTTTCAGCTTTCATCAATAAAGGAAAGAATGAAATCTGTACAGAAAATCATCTGTGTCTTTTTCAATAACAGTGACAATGAAGCGGTAGTCACATTGTCCCTCTTTATCTCTTTCTCTGTCATATTCAGGAAATCTGTAATCTGTCTCGCCTTTCATCGGAAAAAAAAAGTTACAGTGTCGATATAACCCGCCCCCCCCCCTCCCCCTCCGCTCTTCTCCCTCTTCATGTATAATGTCCATGACGCCAACGCTATATACTCATAAGTCCCGCCTTTCTTTCTTTGTCTATTCTGTTTCGATTTTCATCAAAACAGATTAATTTCAACGCAGTATCTGTTTAGCCTCTCTCTCTCTATCTCTCTCTCTCTCTCTCTCTCTCTCTCCCTCTCTCTCTCTCGTCTTTCTCAATAGCGATGACGCCGTCTTTCTTTCTCTATTTATTCTGTGTCGATTTTCATCAAACAAATGAATTCAAACGCAGTATCTGTTTACCTCTCTCTCTCTCTTGATTTAAACGCAGTATCTGTTTACCTCTCTCTCTCTCTCTCTCTCTCTCTCTCTCTCTCTCTCTCACTCATTTCCATAAGGGTAGTTTGTCTGTGAGCACGATAACAAGAATACGAACGACACCATCACAGAAGTAATGACGGCGTCATCAGTTGGCAATGAAACCCGGCCCACTTGTCCATTGTGTGTCTCTTCTTGCTGTCCTCATGTGGAGGAAGAGCATCAATCATTCTGCAGTTTACTTCTCTTTTTGTTTGTTTGTTTTTTCTTTTTTGTTTCTTTGTATACCTTTGTATGCCCTTATGTATATGTGTGTGCGTGTCCGTGTGTGTGGGTATGTCCGTGCGTGTGTTTGTGTGTTTGTGTTTGTGTGTGTGTGTGTGTGTGTGTGTGTGTGTGTGTGTGTGTGTGTGTGCTCGCGCGCGTGTTGTAAAACAATGAACAGTGGCATTTTTCCCGCCAGCGATTCCATAAATCTTCTTGAATCATGCTGTTATGGCCTCTGCAGCCACTTAGTTTGGATTCAGGCGGCTCAAGTGACAAAATAAAGAACAAAATCAGTGATAAAACCTCATAATCATTTCCAATAATCAGAATTTGATGTTTTCTCCCAGGCTGTTACCATTTTAATGTTATTCCTTTGCATACTGGTATTTTTAAAGCTAATATTATCACTCGGATGAATTGCACAACAGAAAAAAATAACATCCTCAATACAAGGTAAATACCGAGATCACGCTTATTCGATTTTTGAAACACACCATGGCAAATTCAAATGAAGTCTTGTAAGAGCGAGAGAAAGAGAGAGGAGGAGGGGGGAGAGAGGGAGAGAGAGAAGGGCAGGCCGGGGGGTGGGGGGTGGAGAAAGAAGATATACAAAGATTAATCATTTAGTAGACGTTCATGTACATTTTTGATAAACGGAATTATAGGCCGTACTCA
>NC_134894.1:28141748-28174248 GCF_041734735.1 Babylonia areolata | reverse complement strand
ACTTCCGCACAACCCCACCACACCTCACCCACACCCACACCAATCTGTGCAGGGTTTAAAACTGCGGCAATAATTCTTCTTTGGTTATTGTTTGTTGTTGCTGTTTCTTCAAACTGGTAATCCGCTGCCCTTGTAAGTAAACTGAAATCGGAAATAAAACTGATATACATCTAACTATGCTCGCTATGTCTGAACTCACCCCCACCCCCCACCAGACTCGTACAAGTAGTTTCAAACATTATATCTCATTTGTGATATATCAAAATTGTTTATTCATTCATTTTCTATTCATTCAAAACTCTTTCTTATCTATCTGTTTCCTTTTGTTTTATTATTTAATATATCTTTTTTTTGTATTGTGCCTTAATTTATTCTTTACCAACTGCAGAACCTTTTAACACGACTGGACATGTACCACTCCATGCAGTCTCCAAGTCTGCCCCATCCCAGAAAACAGGCACCATGCTTCAGAATGTTCAACTTTGAAGTGAGGTGGGATATTTTCTTTTTTTGTCTGGCCTCCTTCCGTTCCCCATCATGATCAGGGCAGCAGTTATGTCCTGGAAACCTGTCTGCAGAGACTGGATGGAGAGTATGTCAGGACTGTGTCCGATATTCCCTTATCAGTCTGGACGTTCGTTCGGGAGAAGAAGGAAGCCAAAAGATGTCTAGACCAACATCATCCAAGCTGCCGAATATTCCACCCAACTTAGCCCTTCAAACATATGCTAATCTCAGGCTCTTCGTTTTCCTTCTGATCAGTCCCCCATTCCCCCTATCTCTGTCGCCGCTAAAAAGAAAATGTCACCTGTCATTTCATCGTCGTCCTTGGACTCAAGTATTAATCTAAAAACTGAAATGCATATCATGAAATAAACTAGTTTTGTTTTTACTGGGGGTTTTTTTTTAATGTTTTGTGATTTGCTTACTTCTCCTCGACTCCCAATAAATGAATATACGACGGGAAAGGGAAAAGAAAAGAGTTAAATTTCGATCTGAATAATTATGATGATCACAACCGAACAGAACATGTATAATGTGTGTTAGAATTAATAACAAGAAATAGTCGGGGGATATGGGGCAACTATTAAAAAGAAGAAAACAACAACAACGTACAAACACAAATTAAAAAATTATATACAAACACAAATGCGGCAGGAATTTGACATATATACAAATACACACAGACACACACAGACACACACCCACACACACACACACTGCACCCACGCCTATTATCAAAACAAAACAAAACAAACAAAAACTGACAATACAGTACTTTCCTGCCGAATAGTTACAGCACAAGTGAAAAGTTTCAGGTAATCTAGTTACCCCCCTTGCGTGCGATCAGCCAAGGGAATATCCACAAAGGAAGTGTCGACAGTGAGCGCAAGTCTGTCTGTCCCTAGGGAGCTACAGACAGACAGACAGAGAGACAGAGATAGACAGAGACAGACAGAGAGACAGAGAATGCGAATGTTTCATTCCACCAAAGGTCACTACCACTTGTGAGGGGGCGTGTGCATGCGACTGCAATCTTGACAACATCAATACTTCGAGTGTTTCTTTTACTTCAGGAGAAGAAAGAACGAAAGAGAAGCAGATGGACTGGCAGATGGGGACACACGCACGCACTCACTCACACACACACACACACACACACACACACACACACACACACACACACACACACACACACGGGGGGGGGGGGGGGGGGGTAACCGTCAGACTGTCAGCCTGTCTGTCTGTCTCTCTTGCAAGCGATATAAGCGAATGAAATATGCGAGTTTGTTTAAGAAATCTGGCTCGATTGTTTCATTTGTGTGTCTGTGTATATATATATATGTGTGTGTGTGTGTGCGCGCGCGCGCGTGCGTGCGTGCGTGCATGCGGTGAGAGCTACAAACTGCACTCCTCAATGATAAATAAGTCAGGCTGTCAGGAAAAAAAAGCAGGAGTAAATGAACAAATCTGAACTGGTTTGGCTGGGATCGGTCTGAGGAGAATCAAGCTACTGGCTATCACTTCCACTGGCAGCTGCAGTGGTGGTCGTCAACTTCCCCCACAACCCACAAGTCATCTGTCTGACTGTCGTGGACAAACCTGAAACCTGGTGTCTTCAACCGACGACAAGCGTTCCAAACATGTTAGTGAGCCATACACTGATTCTGAACTGTTTGCTGCGCCATACAATTTTCAAACACATTATTTCATTTCCATTTTGAAAATTTATTGTCTGATATGATCTATGTTAGCAGTTTTGAGCTCTTGGGATTTTTTCAATGAAGGTGTTCATCATTTCCCCCCCTACCCAACCCTTACATGCTTGCTTGTTTTTTTCTGTTTCACAAGTCTATCTTTTTTCTTTTTTTTCTAAAATCTCAAATCTCAAAAGCAAATTTCATACATTTCAAAACCTGATACCAGATCGTACCCCCCACAGATTTGACAGGTAAAGGTATACGTTAATATGTGCAATTTAAGTAAGTATTTCAAAGATACGGGTCGCTCTTCAATAAAACGAATAAATAGACATATAGATAAATAAATAAATAAACAAATAAATAAATAAACAAAACAGATAAGTAAAAAGGATTCCTTAAAACTTCAGATATGTAATGTTGCGTGTGCGCGCCGACCTGGCATTCAAAAAGTCGTGAGTGCAGCTGACGGTCGTAGTACATTAAAACTAGCATTGTGGCTGACAATCCTGAAGCGGTTTCGTCATGAAGGTGTCAGTGTACCGTTAGATGGGTCCCCTTTATCACACTCTCCATGGGTCATTATCCCCATGATTATACCCGTCGGCTATATCACCTAAAGTGGGCGTCGACGTTAAACCTGAAAATAACAGATGCGCACGAAAAAAAAAAGGGGGGAGGAGGGGGGGGGGGAGTAGCTTAAGTCTTGAGGTGAGAAAAAAAAACAACCTTCTTCACTGTGATACCCTACATTATAATGCAACGATATAAGCTATGATTAGTAGATAATGAAATTTCTCTCTCTTCAGATAGGCCAACCTAGCATTATCGTCACTGACGTAAATCAAAAACTACAAGTGCACACACACACACACACACACACACACACACACACACACACTTTCTCATGTTTTCAATCGGCAGACGGAAGGTGTTGATGGCACTGGGATCTAAATAATTTTGGACCCCCCGTTCAGCTCTGAATTTAACCGCCATCAGAATCATAACTACCCCTTCCCTCCGCCTTACCCCCCCCCCCCTTCCCCCCAATCCCCTCATACCCCTCCGCAATAGTCCAAGTCACGACACGCTCAGTCCACTAGTTGTTGACGACTTTCAGCTGGGCCTACATTGTAAATTGTCCACAAATGACGTGCACATGAAATAGCACTCAACCATATATAAACGTGGTCAAGATATTGTGCGTTTGCCCGTATAGCGATCAGAATGACGTCGGAATAAACAGCTGAGAAACAACATGAATAAAAGACATATACGACCGCACAGAGGTGCGGACTAGGTTTAAATGGAAACCCATCGAATCGTGGAGTTATATATCAATTCTATGAGTGATTATGGAAAATTAAACGCCAGGTTTTGATAGTTGGGTTGTTTTGTGACATTTTCTGTTATCAGCAAGGAAGAAGACCAATCAAAAATCTGCATCCTTCGGCTTGAGAAACAACCTTGACATTTACGATCCGTTCTGAGAGACGAATCGCCTATTGCTCCTGGATGCTTTGAAGAAAAGCGGAACTATGCTGAGCAAAAACACATACCTCATAACTCAAAAGTAAATACGTTTGTAAGTGAGCTTGCCATTGACCCGTCTTATCCCTCCTGGAGGCGAAGAGGTGGTGGGTGGGGGAGAGGTGGCAGACGGGTGGTCATCAAATTTTCAGAGGTCTGTCTGGTCTGCAGCGCTCCCCAAAAACCCAGGAGCCAACACTTTAACAGATCAGTCTCTTTGAGCAAAACTTACTCTGGAGTTGTGTGCTGCGAGTGGACCAGACAACAACCAAGTAGAAAATGCGACAGCAGACTGGACTGAAAAGGTCATGGTGTGTATTATAAGTAGTGAATCGCCTTCACGTGCAATAAGTGGCGCCATGAAGAGACATCAGTGATCGCAGGGAGTGTGGTCAAACGCTTCACGTGAACTCAGTGATCATGTACGCTTTTTTCCCCACATTGAGGGATAACCAGTGAGCGTTCCTCGCACTTTGAAATCATTGATGTTCACATTTTAAAACCCATCGTTGATCTGCATCTTGATAACAAAGAGCGCATTATACATACAATTATCATGGTCATCACAACAATGACAGAATCGCAACAGAAACAACGTTAGCAGGTGTATAAACTGTCAAGGGCTGAACGGCAAATTCGACGTTGGCAAAAGCGGGCTACGTTCACACGCATGGTCGAACAGCATTTAGTTCTGTCCACAGTTTCTCCCCATCTCCTTTCCTCAAAATATCTAGACTCAACGCCCGTCAACAAACTGTCGGTATGCGTTTTATTTTCTGAACAAATCACATATATTTTTGTTTTTTGGAGCCATAATTATTACAATCACCTATAGCAAATAAATAAGTAAACAACAGTCAAAAACCACGACAATCAAGTTGTCCGCCCAACACAAATATTACATACTACTGTTTGTCAATGTCAGGGCTAACTTTATTACAATCACCCTAAAAAAAATAATTTAAAACAAAATCAAGAACCACGACAATCAAATTGTTCGCCCAAATCACATAACGGTTGTGAACTTTTATTTGTATACATGACTTCGGAAAGCACCATTCAAGGGAATATTACTAGAATGGCAGCAGTCCATCTTACACTGGGGCAACTGATGCTGTCACCCTTTCGACCCGACCGCTTAACACAGATACACTGGAACTTCACTATCTTTTAAGCCACTGGAAGAAACAGTGAGCCAGTCGTTTGACTGTGAGTGTATAAAAGTCTGTAAAGTCTGGGTAGGGGATGTGAAGAGGGTGGATGGATGGCAGGGCACTTGGTATATAAACGGATGGAGGATAGGTGCTCAAACTGGTTTTGTAAAATTCAAATCAGGATTACAGTGTGCCCAGCCATTCAACATTACATGACATACCCAAACAGGAACTTCTATTATGAACGTTGAGTTTATTTTTTCGCAAGACAAAAGAAAAATTCTTAACGCTTAGCAACACTACCGCTCCTAAGATCACTTATGCAACCCATCTTTGTGTACTGGTCTTCAAAGACACACATAAAAAAAGTAAACCGAGGTCATATGCATCGCACACTCGCACACTGAGGCAATAATTGTTTTTCTTCCATTTCTAAGGCTCATTTTCTTCTATTTGCAATCACGCACACATTTCGGTTTTAGATTTCTGGAGCAGCTGAAAGCTACTTTGAACGTTTCTTCTTTAACCAAAAAACCAAAAAACAAAAACAGAAACAAACAAAAACAACATATTTTGTTTTGAATATCGGGCTGCACTCCCTGAAAGACACGTCGCCAATGTCTGGCGCCCTTTTCCACCGTGTTAATACGTCAGTTTAACTGTCGCTCTTTTGTATGGAATTTGTCAGTGACAACTCTTTTGTTGCTGAGAGTTCCTTCACGGTGCAAAGTGTCAGCTGCTTAAGACGTTGTGGGATTTTTTTCCTTTTTTTTGTTGTTGTTGTTGTTGTTGTGAAGACTAGTATCCAGTAATGGGTTGTCAAAGTGATCTTAGGAGCGTAAAGGTTGCTTCATGGTAGGAATTTTGCATAAGTCGTCGCTAATTCCATACACTTTGTGTGTGCTGCTGAGGTTTCTGATGCAACCCAACCCCGTCAATCAATCAAGGTTTGATTGAAAGTGGAGAACAATCCCAGTGATGTTCTCGCTGTGTGGGCGGGCCGTGTGATCCACCCGTCAAGGCCACCACCCCCAGCTCTTGCATAATAACCCATGCTCAGCCATGAATGACTACGCCCTTTGCATTGCTAGATTATCTCGTGATCCGCTGCCTCACCACTGGAGTGATGACTTAGTTTGACATGGAGACCAAGGTCCCCGCTTCCACCCCCCCCCCCCCCCCACGCACACACACCCTATCAATACAATGAGAATTTTCATTCCCCCCCCCCCTCCCCCTCTGCCGCTTGATGAGGAGTGGACTGAGGAGGGGTGGGGGCGGGGGGGGTGTCAGAGTTTGACAAAGAGACCAATGTCCCCCTCGCCCCCCCCCCCCCCCCCCCCCCCCCACTCCCGATCAACACAATTAGAATTTTCATCATTCCCTCCTCCCACCTGATGAGGAAGGGACAGTGTGGGGTTTTTTGTGGTTTTTTGTTGTTGTTGTTGTTGTTGTTTTGTTTGTTGGTTGGTTGGTTTGGTTGGTTTGTTTGTTTTCGAAGATGGTGACTTAGTTTGACAAAGAGACCAAGGGCCCTGCTTTTTTCCCATCAATACAATGAGAATTTTCATCATCCCCCCCCCTCCCTGCAGCTCCCCCCTCCCCCCAGAGATCGGTTTCTCGCAAAACAGACTGGAGAAAAATACATTGTGGCTGGAAAAGCAATGCAAACGCAAGCGCTACACTGAGGAAGAGCAGCTTGAAATCGCGAGAGGGAATTCCACTGGGATGAGAAAGTTAAAAGATATGGTTTCATTGCACGTGCACGTGCTTGCGCGCGCGCGCGCGTGTGTGTGTATTTGTGCGTGCGTGCTGGGATATAACAGTAACAAGATACGGCTTTGTGCGTGCTTGAGTGCAAGTGTGTGTGTGTGTGTGTGAGAGAGAGAGAGAGAGGGCGCGCACGCGTGCGCACGTGTTTATGTGGCCACATGTGTGTATGTGTTTGTGCGTGCGCGCGGTCGCGCCGTTCGTGTGTGTATGTATGTGACTCTTCGCCCCACCCCTCTCTTTTTCTCATTCTTTTCTCTTCTGCCTCCCTTTCTTTCCAACAGCCCACTATTTTTTCCCCTTCGTAGAATGAACACCTCCGCTTCTGGATGGGGTAATAATCCTGTCAAATGTCAGCTGATATATCATTCATGCACACGAACAAGAAACCATACATAGCGCTGTTCAAAACATTGTGTGACAAGAAGAACACCACCATAAAAGGCAAAATGCCGATGTGACAGCAGACACCTTCACAAATCAGCTTCATTGCACAGGCCTCCACTAATCGCTTCTTCGCGCTGTTCAATCGGCACCACACCCATCAACTAACGATGCCATTAAACCTTTTATTTCAAAATCTACCTGGACAAGGGATTAAAAGAAATGCGACTACACGAACAGATGGACGGAAGGAAATAGGGGGGGTATATACATACACATCAAGAGACATCTATACCTATCACCCATCGCTAAGTTACTAGCACCTGTGTAACTGTAACCTAGCCTTCTCATTTTTCGCACTTTTATGTCTGTATTTGTGGACGGGTCTTTGGTTTGAACATTTTCAATATCAAGAAACAAGGTGAAATACAGCGTTCAATTAAGAAAACTTGAGCAACAACAAGCCCGAGCTTGTCTCTAACGGTGACTGCAAATATCTAATTCTGTAAAGTGTAATATGTACATTTTTCGGCATTCAGTGGGGTCTTATTTTTGCATTCCATAATACTCAGTAAAATGGACCCATCGGTCTTCTTCAAACACAAAGTGGAAAATAATAGAAGAGACCCAAAACGTGGAAGGGATGTGAAAGGTGAAAGCGACTGTCATGTCAAATTATAAAACTGGATAATCTACGCACAGGATTTGGTGTGTTTTAAAATTCCCTATTCCTGCTTGTATCGCCCACAGGGAATTAAACCAAAGACCCGCATAGTAAGTTCCCTTGATTCCACAGAAAACAGGCAGTGTCTCTGGCTTTGAAGTGCAGCCATTCTGCCGAAGGCCCTGCCGTCATTTCTGTCGCTTTGTTTTTAACGGTGTGATCTTGTTCTTTGTGGCTGATTTCAACAAAGGTCCAGCTGCGGTGCCAGGTGTCCCTGAAGGACCTTGGTCAGTGGTGCGGGGTTCTCTGGTGAAGCAGAGATATGTTGGAAGGCAGTGTGTTTAGCAGGTGATGGTCCCACCAGGCAATGGTTCGTGACGGTGAGGCAATGGAGGTCTGATAATAACGGGGTCTGATGTGCGGACGGTTTCGTTGGTGGTGAGTTCGGATAAGGAAGTCATTTGTGGTGGTGGTGGTGGTGGTGGTGGTGGTAGTTTTCTCTAACTGTCAGCGGATTCGTTGGTTGTGGGTGCAAAGACGGAGGTCATTTGTGGTGGTGATAGTGTGTAGGTGCTATATATATATATATGTGTGTGTGTGTGTGTGTGTGTGTGTGTGTGTGTGTGTGTGTGTGTATACACACACACACACACACACACACACACACATATATACTCGTATATATATACATATATATATATATATATATATATATATATATATATATATATATCTTCTTCCTTTTTTTTCTTCTTTTTCTTTTTTTTTTCATTGCTGGGGGATTCGTTGGTGGTCATTTGTGGTGGCATTGTGTAGGTAGGTGTGGGCGGAATCGTTGGTGGTGAGACCAGAAACGAAGGTCATTAATTTTGTGGTGGTGGTGTGTAGGTGTCAGAGTGTAAGATGACCACCGCGCGCACGGCACGCTGACGTGAAAGTACAGTGCAGTTACCTACAGGATAGTTTAGTCCACCTATTCAATGTCTGTGGGCGTGAACGGAAGGGGGCTGAGGACAAAGCGGATGATCTTTCTGGACGCGTGTGGACAGATCATAGTTACTTACGTCTGAACTACAGCTGCATCTCAAGACATTTAAAAAGAAGGAAGGGCAGAAAGATCCCCTTCACAGAACCTTACTTTTGCAAAGATCACACTGCAGTTCGACATACTGCTGGTTTAATTTGATTAATACTGTTGGTTTGTTTGTTTGACCTCCAAGGCATCCGGCACACTGTTGTTTGTAATAACAATCGTTCGCGACTCTCTTCAATTATTCCACGAGCTTGAACGCGTGGAGATGACCCTGCTGGGCAATTTACTGCGCTGCTACTGTACATGATGATATATCTTAAAACTGAGATCGTTGACCTGACGGTGAACATTTGCTGTCAGGAATCCTTCTCCTCCATTGTTTTACTTTCAGGGAAAGCATTCACAACTTCCCACACAGACAGCATATCAGAGTGGGCGGAGACTGCTCTGACCTGGAATACTGGCCATAAAGATGATGGCAGATAGAATGATGAATAGTTGGAACTGAACTTTTTTCTTTCTTTTTTTAAGTTGAACTGAGTGGAAGAATGAACTCACAGACAAGTGATGCCGATTAAAAGTAATCAGTCAGTACATCTGCACATTTTGTTAATAAATCACACCACTCTGAATCTTCTTCTCAACGTCTTTGTGATCATGGAAAATAATCAGTGTATATGAACAGACTATAAGAATAATAAAATGATAAGATTTAACACGAACAGTGATCTTTCGTTTATACTCCTTCCTGCATCTCCCCTTTCCTTCCTCCTGCATTTTTATATCACTGTTTCAAGCCGTACAGGCAATGGAGGTCTGATAATAACGGGGTTGTTCAAAGCCGTTCAAATTGAGAAAACTGAATGCCTACGCTACCTAGGAATACACTTCGACAGGATGCTGACCTTCAGAAAACATACGGAAAATACTGTTCTCAAATGCAAAAAGGGCCTTTCAGTCTTAAAAGCAATGGCAACCAAAGGAATTGAACAACGCCACCTCTTCCTGCTATACCAATCACTCGTCCTCAGTGTGATCGACTACGGACTTGGGCTAACAACACCGTCTCAAAGCAACCTCCTAAAATTAGAAAGAGTACAAAATGAAGCTATGAGGCTGATCCTTGGAACAACAAAAGACACGCCCACAGAAACCATGCGATACCTGCTTGACCTTCCTTCAGTGCAGGCCAGAAACAAGTTAGAACAGGTCAAGACCTACTTCAAAGCATTAGAAAACCCTCAAAACCCACTGCATGACGCAGTCAAAGAACCAAAAGGCAGCCGTCTAGGACGAGGAAGATCATGGATGGGGCAAGCAGAAGACACAATCCAGCTAGTATGCCGACTACAAGACCTGAAAGAAACAAACGAATGGGAGAAAAACCCCGAAAACCTCAACCATCTATTCAACACAGTCATTTCACCCACTCTAGGAAGACATTGTCGGGAATGGCCAGAGGGCAAAACTGATGCGGAAGTGAAGCTACTTATAGAAGAAAACAGTAAAAAAGAGGACATCATCATATACACAGATGGCTCAGTCACCAAAGACCAGTCTGGCTGGGGATTCACTGCGAAACAAAATGGAAAAACAATTTGGGAAGAGAATGCTGCCTACAAAGTCACAACCTCCAGCCTAACGATGGAAGTTGAAGCTGTGACACATGCCCTCCAGTGGCTATCGTCCATCCATACGCCCGGAAACCAACATGCCATGATTCTAACCGACTCAATGAACCTCATACAGAAAATTGAAAACGGAATGGGAAGCCCAGAGTGGCATAAGGCAATGCGCAACTTTCAGATTAAAAAACTCACATGGTCATACTGCCCGGGACATGCAGGTGTTAAGGGAAATGAGCGAGCTGACAGACTTGCTGGTAACGCAACACCAACGAGCGGCCTACATCTAGGAAAATCGGAAATCCTCAGAAAAGTCAAAGAATACCAAAAAGAACAGGTACAAGGCCATCACACCATCGATCGCCTCAAAGAAATAGAAGCAGAGCGAGGGAGCGGCCGCAAGTCTAACATGAAAGGTAGAGCACGATGCTTTGTAAATCAAACAAATATCGGCATCATTTCCAAACTAACATTGCGCAAATTTCTTCAAAACGGAACAGAGTCTCTGTGGGCCTTTCCAAATACATTAGACTGAGCAACACACTAGACGCCACGTTCTTGGCATCAGAGATCTTTTCCCATCCCTCTTGCGGCCAATCAGTGGCAGCCTCTGTGCGTGTGTGTATGTGTGTGTATGTGTGGGTCTGTGTGGGTCTGTGCTTTTGAGTGCGTTTGTGAATGCGCGAGAGTGAAAGTGTACACAAGTGTCAGGAGAGATATGTGTACGTGTGTGTGTGTGTGTGTGTGTGTGTGTGTGTGTGTGTGTGTGAGGGGAGGTGGGAGTGCGGGGGGAGGTGGGGTAGAGGATGAGGTATGTGAGTGTATGCATGCCTACACTGTGGGAGCAACAGGATATTGGAACGTATATATATATTTTTATCTTTGTATGTACGTCTGTGGGGTTGGGGTGGGAGATATGGGCGTATGTGTGTGTGCTTGTACAAGTAAGTGTTCATCTCTGTGAGTGTGTGTTTGTGTGTGTGTGTGTGTGTGTGTGTGTGTGCCGTGGAAGCTGCGATACGTAGACTAGAAATGAGTGTGTGGAGGAGGGGGTAGAGGAGGTGCAAGGTAATGTGTGTGTGTGTGTGTGTGTGTGTGTGTGTGTGTGTGTGTTGGAGCTCATGTACGTTTATATGTATTTGACTGTGCTTTCATATGTGCTTGTACAAGTAAGTGTTCATCTGTGTGTGTGTGTGTGTGTGTGTGTGTGTGTGTGTGTGTGTGTGTGTGTGCCGTGGAAGCCGCGATACGTAGACTAGAAATGAGTGTGTGGAGGAGGGGGATAGAGGAGGTGCAAGGTAATGTGTGTGTGTGTGTGTGTGTGTGTGTGTGTGTGCCTGTGTGTGTTGGAGCTCATGTACGTTTATATGTATTTGACTGTGCTTTCATATCTGTGAAACTGCATGTTTGGTGCATTTCTGTTATGCATGTGTGGGTGTATGTGTGAATGTGTGTCTTCATGTTTTACATTTATCCGCTTATTTATCACCATTGTTGTCTTATTTATTTATTTATTTATGTTTTATTATTATCATTTTATTAGTATTACTAATATTATTACTACTACCTTTTTCTATATTATAATTATTATTTATTTATTTATTTATGCAAGCTTATCTATTATTTATTCCCCCGTTTTTTGTTGGGTTTTTTTGTTGTTTTTTGTTTATTTTTTTTCTCAAGGCCTGACTAAGCGCGTTGGGTTACGCTGCTGGTCAGGCATCTGCTTGGCAGATGTGGTGTAGCGTATATGGTTTTTCCGAACGCAGTGACGCCTCCTTGAGCTACTGATACTGATACTGATCAAGCCGTACATTATCTGATTTTTATAACTTCCCTGTGCATGATATTCAGGTTCAATAAATCGACAGGGGAAACAAAACACATCATCACCATCATGTACAGCAACGATTTCGAAGGCTACGGAGTCGTCATCATCATCGCCTATGACTGTTCTGCCACCGGTGCTTCGTACAGCCCCCAATTGGCTCGCCGCATTATCACGTGCTCGGCTTCCGTAAGAGAGCCCCCCACACCCCACATCCCAAGGGATGTCTGCTGCACTGATCACCGCGCCCAAGCAGGCCGTCTCACTAGCACAGCCTCTTCATGTCGCCCCAGGGACAGCACTTCATGGATGTAATCCTCGACACTTCGCTACCTCCATCAGTCTTCTTTCAACACATCATGAATCCCACCCCGCAAAACAAGCGATTAGATGTGTGTTTTGAGGAACATTAACGGCCTTTGACGGTCGTCCCTCCACCCCGCAAAACAAGCGATTAGATGTGTGTTTTGAGGAACATTAACGGCCTTTGACGGTCGTCCCTCCATCCCGAAAAACAAGCGATTAGATGTGTGTTTTGAGGAACATTAACGGCCTTTGACGGTCGTCCCTCCATCCCGAAAAACTCATCAGCGCATCTCTGTACGATAGCCTCAACAATAAGCAAAAACAAATACAATCTGAAAAAAAAGAAGAAGCGCGTGTGTGGCCTCTGTGTGTGTGTGTGTGTGTGTGCGTGCCTACGTGCGCCCGCCCCTACATTCATACGTTCGTGCGCGTGTGTGTATGTGCGTGCGTGCGTGCGTGCGTGCGTGTAAGAAAACGGATGCAGCTGTGAAAGACGGGTGCGCACCAGAGCCGCTGTCGGCCAGGCATCAACGACTGTTTTCAGTGCAAATAATGTCACATTCACGCCGACATGCAAGGAAGAAGAGGAGATACAATGAAGGTGAGAAGGAAAGAGACAGAGACAGTCAGAGAATCTGTGTCTGACAGAGAGAGAGACAGAGAGAAAGAGAATGAGAGCAAGCGAGAGACAGAAAGACAGAGACAGGGTGAGTGACATAGTCAGACAGACAGATAGTCACTCAGATTGAGATGGAAGCGGAATGCTCAGAAGAAAAAGAGCTGATAGGGAAATGCGCACGCTCACGCTTACACACGAAACGTACGTCATGAAATTGTTAAGCGACAACACCCTTACTGAAAAACCTAAACTATGATTCGATTTGCGACAACTTGTCGAATGAAAACCATTTCTCTATCCCCTTGGTGTGCACAGCTTTCTGTCTAAACGGTATCTGAAAATCACCCAGTCAGAGAAAATGTACTCCAGGCGGCGACGAAAACCTTATTAATCAAAGTATAAAGGACATATCAGCCCGGAACATTCTCAAGCCGGTTTAAAAACAGAAAAAAACGAAAAACAAACAAATAAGCAAACAAACACGCTCTTCCGTGGGCATTCCTGCGTTTGTGGATTGCGTTAATCTTCAGCTGAATCGCGTCAGTGCATCTTTATGTTTATCAGTGCTTTGTTTCGGTGATTTCACAACGTAAACACAAACACAGCAACTAAGGGGAGGGGTGGGGAGGAAATCATGGTTAAAAATGCCATACATTTCCTCATTTGATAGATTTTATTTTCACACATAATACAAAATTCCAAGATCCTGGAGGGGGGGGTGGCTTTAATAACGTAGAGTGCAGAACTGCAGACTGCATTTAGAAAAAAAATAATAATCCACAAGTTTCTCCTTCGTTCCACTGGCCTGAGCAGTTTGGTTTATAAATAAACACTGGGAGTTCAGCACGCTTGAATAATAAACCTCCATAAAACACTCAGGCTGCCCACTACAGCTTTCAGTGACGTGTGATGTCTGTTGGCCCCTGTTAGTCTGTACATGCCCTGTCACCCATCTTGTGTTTTGTTCAATACGCGTAGCGTGTTTCATGACAGTAACCACGATTCTACACATTTCTGTTCTCCATGATGCGGTTAAGTCGGGAAATTAGTCATTGAAATATATATCAAGTTCACTTTAATCCAATGATTGTCAACCATTATTCTAAGTCGAATGTCCATATCATTATTATTTCAAACAATACGTTTGTGTTAATGTTATCGTGCTTTCAATAGTAAGTTATAATTATGGAAATACACAACACAGTCACTAACACAATATTCGGGCTCTCTCTCTCTCTCTCTCTAATCCTGCTTTCCAATAACGTAATATCCGACTATGAAAAGTTAAACCAAGGAACACAACTTTCAAACGAAACCAAACAACACCAACGTAGTAAACAAAAGAACTTGTCCATAACACCCTTTCACTCAGCCAGCTCTCTCCCCTTCCAAATCCAGGCCAGCACCATACCAATACCAGTCCAACCGTGCACATACTCACTCACTCACCCACCCACCTACCTCTCTCTCTTCAAGTAAGACGAACCTCCTGGCTAGCAAGATGCAGGCGGTCTGGACAGGAGGGAGAAAACAAAAGAGCGCAGCAACGCCGAACACACACACACAGCAACAGCAGCAGCAGCAAGAGCAGTGTATGATGTGTGTGTGAGGTGCGGAGTGTGACTGCCTCCTTCAGCCTGCGGTGGCTGTGCCCACCAGTGCCAGGCGTCAGCAGCCAGCAGCCAGCAGCCACCAGCAACAACGGTCGCCCAGACTCCGTCACCCACGCCACTGGGTGCCAGTCCCCGCTGCAACCACAACCACACCACACCACAACTCAACACACCTCAACGCATGGACACTTGCTTGCTTGCAGCTGGCCAGCTAGTCGCCAGACCAACTACACATCGCATGCAGCGGCTAGCTGCTTCGTCCGTCCATCTCTCGTGCTCTCGACTCACTGATTTATGATTTATTATTATTATTATTATTATGTGTATATTACGTAATAATAATAAGAAGAAGAATTATTATTATAGATATATAAGAAGAAGAAGATGATGATGAAGATGATGATGATGAAAAGCTTTGTTGTGCAGGCTGTTGTTCCTGCGATTGTTTCATGTGAAATGACAATGATTCCCTTACATCGTTTCGGTAACAAAAACCACACATGACTTCATGAATTTCTTCTGGAGATTGTTTTTTGTTGTAGTTTTTTGCCTCATACAACATAGGTTTTTAATTAATGCGCGTTCTGACGCGTCCTCTGGCATGCTGAATGGTGTTATTTTGAAGCAGACGTGAAGAAATGAGTGGCTGAGAGTGGACGCTCGAGTTTCCTGTAATTGTGACTTTGTTATAGTGGAAGCTGGCGTGAAGCATTAGACGTACGCTAAATGACTGGTTTTCAGTGGGAGTGGACATGAAGCACTGTAAACAACATGAACACAAAAATAACAACAGACATGAAGAATTATTCGTCAGCAAAAAAAAAAAAAAAAAAAAAAAAAATTAAAGAGATACAGACCAGAAGAATGCCAGAAACGGGTGAAAGGAGACTGAAAGAGACTAGACAGAAAAGGGAGAGATAATTTCAAGTTAAATCAATGCCTTAAGGTATAAATCAAGACTGCCACACTCAAATCTAGATCTAGAAACACGGAAAGATAACTTCTTCTTTTTTTAAACACCATTGTCGATCTGACTTCCGAAAATACTGTAGTGTAGTTTCAGATGACTATCTACAATCACCGGTATGTGTGACCGGACCCCCCCAAAAAAAATGATGATAATAATAATAATAATAATAATAATAATGATAAAGTCTATCGTGTTGTACAACAGCACCCAGCCAACCGTAGTCTGTTAGAAGCGCACCAGATCTTCATGAAGACTAAGTATTAGATCTGTCAATAACACAGTTGCGAAACACAACACCAGTGAGGCTACGCTGATGTCTATCTAACAAACTAGCTGAACGTGTTTTCCGAACAAGAATCCACACTACAACTTACTGACTGTGCTCTTTGCCATTGCCCGATCTGCTATCCACGCTCTACGGCTTATAAAATCAAGTCGTAGAACTGAGATTTCGTGCCACATTTTCTTATCGACTGGAACATCATCTCATACGATAGACCTGTGTGTCTCGTTTCCACTTTCAGTTTTCACCTAATATTTACGTGGTTATCAGGAAGACTACTGGGCATCCCACTGGTTGATTTTGTCAACGTGAAGACGACAACAACAACTCATGTCTAAAAGAGGAAGATGCGACAGGTCTTCGAGAATTCTCTTCAGCCTAAAGATCTGCAATCAAATCGTCACCCTTCTGAAAACGTCATGGCAGGAAATATTTATGACGTCACGATAAGCTGCACACGCACAGCCTTTTATCATTTGGAACTGCAAAGTATACCTGCTATCAAGGGAACGCAAGTTTAAAAATAAATAAATAAATAAATAACGCACATTTTCGAAAAATTTCCAGAAACGATTTTGTGTTCAATACATAACATACACCGTTTTGAACTGTCCTGCATGATTTTCCGTAATAAAGTTTTAACAAAACATATACCGCTTCAAATATGATCGGCTATTTAGAGAACACTACACCCTATAAGAAGGGAGGGGGTAGTCAAACACTTCAGTAAGCGGGTGCATACCTACTATTTCTACGAGAAAAAATATCCGACATCCCAGTAGGGTAATCAGACTCAGTTAGCCTTCACAATCAAGGGAAGGAAACCAGCGCAGCGAATTTAAATCATCTGAATGATGATCAACAAGGGAGAAAAACATAGCCATGATTAACTTATTATCTGCGTCACCAGGACGGAAATGAACCCATTCTTTATGCCATCCGTTGTTTGCAGCAAAGCTTTGATCGAAACGACAAGAACTCTGACAAGATACCAAGGACAGGAACGTTTACCGGACCACTTTGCGTGGTGGATCCACGCACAGCAAGGCCACACACACACACACACACACACACACACACACACACACACACACTAAAGAGAGAGATACGGATACGGACAATTCATTCCAGTATTGGCCATTGCCCATCATGAAGGGGTGCAAATACGTGGCCATTTTACCGAAAACAACGCTAATACGCGGTCGTATCATCAATAAACGAACTCAGTTCAGTGTTTTAAGACATATTAATTTGCTGCAATCGGAACGTTTCAAACAAATAGATAGACAAACTGCATAATTTTATGTTATGTCCCATGGGTACGAGAAAGAGAGACAGACAGACAGACAGACAGACAGACAAGCAGGCAGATAGACAGAAAGACAGAGACAGACAGAAACAGTGAGACACAGACAGAGATAAAGAGTCCAGAGTCCATCGTTTTCAAAGACATGACTCATTCCGAAAAGAAAAAAAAAAAAGAAAGAAAAGAAAAACCCATGACACACTGACACTGACGGTACTTGAAGAGCATGCGTTGGCACGGCTGTCAAGTTAGAAAAGGAAAAGAAATGGCTTCAATTCCACGGGGAATTAGACCACCCCGCCAGCTCAGGAACCAGCACTCGCTGTCGCGCCGAAGGAGATTTCAACCTGCGCAATTTCCAACTGCGGCGGTGACGCTAAAATCCCTGAAGATGAGAAAAATGGAGTCAGGTCGGATGGAGGCTGCTGGGAGTGAAGGGGGCAGGGAGGGGGAGGGAACTGAAACAAAGGGCAGGTAAAGCGACACGGGAAAAAAATATCACATTACCCCCCCCCACCACCACTCCCGCCCCTTCCCCTCCCCCCCCCCCCCCCCCCCGCCCCCTTCCCCCAAAAAACTGCCCAAGGTAATCGGCCGTGTTCTACTGACTTATGGAGTGTTTTCAACAAATGACTAAAAACTGAAAATTAGGGGATGGAAGGGGGCGTGGAGTGTGGGTCAGGGTGATGGTGTACACATATTTTCACATCTGGAGCACGATCAATGCAAATGTCGAGGGAAATGGGGAATGGTCAGTCTGTTTAAACCCGCGACGAAGCGATCACTGTCGTCAACCACGTCAGCAGAGGGCTTATCACATGGAGTCCTGTGTGCCCTGAATCAGAACACGATCGAAATATCTCAGCCGCTGTGCGGGATCACTTCTGGTGCGTGGTCTCCTGGCGACCTAACATCGATAACTGCTTGTGGACTGCCGACGCTGGAACTGCTGCAAACGATTCCAAGTGTGACTGTGTATGAGTTCTCAGTTTCAGTTTCAAGGATGTGCCAAAGCGTGTGCATTGATTCATACAAGTTACACCACATCTACATTGAAGAGAAAAATAAGGCAGATGCTTGGTCTTTGCATTAACCCAGCGTGCGGATGCGCTGCTTTGATTAACGCCATTTGTTTGTTTGTTGTTGTTGTTGTTGTCGTTTTTATCCATGCCATTTGTGAACCAAAGATTGAATTTGAGAATTTCTCAGTGTCTGAAATTACGATTATGAAGCCTCTTTCTTGGCGGCATTCAAATGAGCTTGAAATCCCGATTCTGTGTGATCGACATATGTGCGATTGAACAATATAAAATCATTTCCGTTTTAGCTTTTTTACATTTGCATTAAGTTTCAAGTGGAGCAGAAGATGACAATGTGTCAGAGATTGTAGCAATGGAGTGTACTTGTCATGACCTGATTGATCAAATAATTGAATCCATGACAAAAATCTTTTAAAAAAATGCGCAGAATAAAAGAGAAGAGTTGGAAAAGGAATATACTCATATTCATGCATGTGTGTGCATGTGTGTGCGGTATGTGAAAAGCGTGTGTGTGTGTGTGTGTGTGAGAGAGAGAGAGAGAGAGAGAGAGAGAGAGAGTTCCCGACTGATTTCATCCCCATTACATGCTCGTCACAGAAAGTGAAGAACGTGCAAAAGCAGAGGGAATGTCGGCAGAGAAAACATAAAAACCGTGTGAGACAAGGAGAGCAGAGAGGCGACAATGGCCCTCTTCCTCGTAAACTTCCTCTCTCGCTTCGCGTCCTCGGCTTTCACAGCCGACATGCACGTAAACAAACGCGTGCAGCTGTGACTAGCTTTTGCGTCTCACTCCCTCGGGGTCTATTACTCTCTGTCTGTCTGTCTTTCTGTCAGTCCGTCTGTCTGTCTGTTTGTCTGTCAGTTCGTCTGTCTGTCTGTCTTTCTGTTCGCACGTCTGTCCTATCTGTCTGTCTGTGTGTCTGTGTCCATGTCTCTGTCGCTCAGGCGATGTCTATCTTTGTAGACGCATCATACACAGAGGAGCACACATGTATCACACACATGTATATGAGTACACTTGCTTGCGCGTGCATACATACATATGCACACATAAGCATAAATGCATATGCCTGCACGCAGCGTGCGCGCGTCCGAATGCATATGATCACACATACACACGCACAAACATGCAGAAAAAAATGCTGTGAATAACCATTGCCTGCACATCGGTGCTAACAAGATGCTTGCACATACTGACAGTTATAGACAGACCACGAAAAGAGGCGACAAGAGAAGAAACGACAACAGCAGCAGAAGCAGAAGCAAAAATAACAGCAACGACAAAACCGCTGCCAATGCATTTGTGATTCTTTAGGGGTCATTTTGGTGCTCACAACTAATTACTTTTCTCCATTACCTTCTTCCATCTTTTCTCACCTCCCTCCTTCCCTGGGTCTCTGTCTTTGTCTTTGTATCACTGTCGCTGTCTCTGTTTCTGTCTGTCTGTCAGTCAGTCGGTCTCTCTCTCTCTTTCCCACCTTCTTCTCCTTACAGACCCCCCCCCCCCCTCTCCCTCCGGTCATCTCTCTCTCTCTCTCTCTCTCTCTCTCTCAGCAAAACTGGGCATACTTTGTTAAGAAGGCATTAATAGAAAATGGATTTGGAATTGTGTGGTTGTGCCAGGGCGTAGGGTATGAAAATGGATTTATTTCTGAACTTAAAGATAGACTGATTGCATCATACAAACAAAACTGGCATGCACAAATGGAATGCAAAGAAAAATATACTTGGTTCTTTTCATTTAAAAATATATTCCAAACAGAAAAATTTATTATGATAATATCAAACAGGTGGCACAGAACAAACCTAGCCAGATTTAGACTAAGAACACTTGGCTTTAATGCCAATAAAAGATGGTTTGAAACTGGCACAGTAACACAGTCTCCCTGTCCAATATGTAACTCAGCTACTGATGATGAAAACCATTTTGTGTTTCAGTGTAAATCTTATGATTTTATTCTTAAAAAAATGTATTCTTTTTGAAAAGAATGTAGTAAGAAGAGAAGATATGACAGTGCTGCTCAGATCGACTGATGAAGACATCATAAAATCATTTGCTAAATATATTTCAGAACCATGGGATTTTCGAAAGAAAATGATAAACAGAAGTTTAGATGTACAAATATGAGTAAAGCAAAATTCATTTATGAAAAAAAACACCTATTATAGGACATATTATTTGATAATTTGATAGATACACATGATTGTGTGCATGTGTATACAAAAATATTTATTCATTTTGGATGGTCGAGCTGACCGAAATGATCAGTTGATTTATGTTTGTCCCATTTTCGGTATATACATTATTTGTATGTGTGATGAGAATGTTGAAAAAAAAATCTGTGTGTGTGTGTGTGTGTGTCTGTCTCCATCTCTCTCTCTCTCTTCCTCTGCCTCTTTCGCATTCAGTACACACCTAACCTCAAGTCCATCTAATCCCGGTGTCAAAGAAACCACCACCCTTGAATGATTAATGAGAAAACACAGCGATTGTCGCCAGGAATCAAACAAGCACGCAGCAAAGAATTGACAAGATTCTTGACAATGATAACTGAGCTTCGAGCCCCAAAGCATACCGGACACCAACCTTCCTTTGTTTGGTTTTTCTTTTTGCTGCAGCACTTTGACCCTAGCTGTCGCTTTTTATGTTGTTGGTGCGTATATCACCAAAAAAAACAACAAGATTTTCGAATACTGGACGCTTCTAAAGTCTGAACCAAGCAGTGTAATGAATCAACATTTTAAACGTAATCGCTGATCGATTAATCAAGTACATGAGTATGTTCTGTATTAAAGCTCCATTCCCTTCTAACGTCCAAGAAATAGACTTTAGAAGAAGAGGAAGAAAATGAAGATGATGGTGATGATGATGATGATGATGATGATGATGACAACCTCTTGCTAAAAATATAGAACTATATGGCCTGTCAACCAATATTCTTAGTTTGCAAAAATCATATATCACAAATAAGCAACAATGTGTGACAATGAGTACATCAGTCTCCGCACTAACAGCACTTGATTATAGTACTCCCCAGGGGGTTGTACTGAGGCCCTCTGATATTCTCAATATAGGTAAATTACCTGCCTCTCTATATCAAATCCGTGTGCGAACTATTTGCGGATGACTCAACAATCCACACATCTCGTACTGACAATGACGCTCTTGCAAAGGACCTTCAAGAAAGAACTTGTGAAATAGTGAAATGGACCGAACTTAACCGCATGTTTCTCCTCCCACAAAGGACAAAATGTATGTTGATCATAACCAGACAAAAGAGGCAAAACACTTAAGTCAAATGTCCTTCCATCCAATTTAAAAGTGAACCTGTTCAAGTCAATGATCATAACGTTCTGGGAATCACAATCGACAAGCCCACCTGGAGTTCTGAAAAAAAGTAACTAGATTAATTTCTTTTTTTTTAATTATTAAAAAAAAAAACAAAAAAAAAAAAAAACCACGATGCAAAAAGACCGCCTAGAAAACCCATTAGCTATCCAAAGTCAACCATTTCCTTGAAATCCACTAATCCACTGTTCAAACGTGTGTGTGTGTGTGTGTGTGTGTGTGTGTGTGTGTGTGTGCAGTGCGTGCATGCGTGAGTATGCACAAGTTTTTATATTGATGTGCACTTGTATGAATCTTATTTCTACTGTATCTGTGTTTGTGTAAGATTTTCGATTTATGTTCGTATCTTGTTATGTACTATCTCCCCCAGTATTTCTTGTGACCCCGGTACACTTGGTAATAAAGACATATTCTATTCTATTCTATATTCTATAATAATAATAATAATTCATAACTGTTCAATGGCGCGATATCCAGTACTAATGCTGCTAAAAGCTCTTCACATCATCGAGCCAGATATAAACATAACATAAAAACGTTACAACAGCTCAATCCAATGCGTTCACAGAACGAATTAAAAAGCATGATCCACCAAACAATAAAAGATATCAAGTAAATAATGCTTTGATTAAAAAGAAAAGACATACATTCCAGAAAACCCACATTTCATAAACACACACACTCACGGCAATTGTATTTTTAAGTACATACCCGGTCCACAATAGACTATGCATTAACACTATGGGACTGCGCCAACATTGATAAACAATGGTGTGGGGTTTTGGGTTTTTTTTATTGATTCAATAAGGCATGTATATAAGTTATGTATCGTCCATCTTGTTTATGCTGTTGTTACTAGATTTGTACGGTTGCCCAAGAATTCCCCATACCCCCCTCCCCTACCCCTGTAACTCATACCTCCTGTTTTTGTCTGTTGCCTTTATCCCCCCCACCCTCTCTCTCTCTCCCCACTCTCATAAATGTGCAGGTGTGCGTGTAGGTATGTACATGTGTGTGTGTGGGGGGGGGGGGGGTCTGTGTGCTTTGATTCCAAGCATTCATGAATTCTTGTTAAAGTCTAAACTATTTCATACCCACCACGTTAAAGTGCGCACACAATCGTTTCCGAACTCGGTTAAGAACTGTGTGTGTTTTGAATGCATTACATAAGCTACTACCACTTGAAACAGTACTTGGTGGCAGAGTCACTGAAGTGGTGATGGTGGTGCTGGTGGTGGTGCTGGTGCTGGTGTTGATGGTAGTGGTGGTAGCGACGGTGTTGATGATGGTAGTGGTGGTGTTGATGACGGTGGTGGTAGTGGTGGTGATGTGCTGGTAGTAGTGGTGGTGGTGGTGGTGGTGGCGGTAGTGATAATGGAGGTAGTGATAAATACGGATGTGGGGATGGCAGTGATGATGGTGGTGTTTGTGGTGATAAGATGTAATGGTCTGCATAGTCATGCTGACGGTTGTGATGGAAAGAATGGATGAGGGTTGGTGGGCGTGATGTGGCGGTTGGTATGATAAAGAGGTGGTGGTGATGTTGGTGCTTGTAACAGGGGTGGTAGCGATGATGGTCATAATAATGATGACCATCGTCATAATCATGAATCAAACTAATTATGATTTATTATCTTCATGACAACAGCCATGACAGTGGATATTTAGAATTAAATTTCCACAATAAGACACACTTTTTTTTCTTTTTTTTTAAAGAAGAAAAAAAAAAAGAAATTACAAGTGGGCAAGTGAATACGTGTGATATTCATCATCCGCCTTTGGGAGAAAAAGCAATACATGACTGTCACGCTAATTAAAAACAAGGCATTTCTTGTTTTCTGTCAAGACCCCTTCACCCATGCCCTCCTTCAGAACTCCCCAGACTGCCAGACTGCAGTTTGTTGGCGTGAAGCAAACTGCTGGGTTCTGTGAACACCTGAGATGTCTGGGGTTGTTATATTTGTGTTGCCATGGTGCTGAAAACTGCCATCACTGAGAACAGGAACGAACAGGTTCGTCTTCTTCTTCTTCTTCTTCTTCTGCGTTCACTCGTATGCACACGAGTGGGCTTTTACGTGTATGACCGTTTTTACCCCGCCATGTAGGCAGCCATACTCCGTTTTCGGGGGGGTGCATGCTGGGTGTGTTCTTGTTTCCATAACCCACCGAACGCTGACATGGATTACAGGATCTTTACCGTGCGTATTTGATCTTCTGCTTGCATATACACACGAAGGGGGAGGGGGGGGTTCAGGCACTAGCATGTCTGCACATATGTTGACCTGGGAGATCGTAAAAATCTCCACCCTTTACCAACCAGGCGCCGTCATCGTGATTCGAACCCGGGACCCTCAGATTGACAGTCCAACGCTTTAACCACTCGGCTGTTGCGCCCGTCGAACAGGTTCGTCAAAACTGCGCATCTCTTTGGGGCTGCAGCAGGCAGATAGGCTGCCATGTGTTAAACGCTATGACGTCAAAATCGAATTTCAGCCTGCAAGGAACAGGAAAAAGGGGGCGGTCGGTCTCCAAAGAGTTATGCTGGAACAAACAAAAAAAATGTTTAAATAAAACGGCTGGGAATATTCTGGGGCTGTATCTTCCGCATTTACCTGATTCTACGAGTTGAATTTTATGTGTTTGTGCATACGTTATGCTGGAACAAACAAAATAATGTTTATTTAAATAAATAAATAAATTAAATAAAAAAACACGCTGGGTGTAGGCCTATTTTTGGGGCTGTATCGTCCGAATTTACCTGATTATACGAGTTGAATTTTATGTGTTTATTTTACTCTGCCATTTAGCCATACTCGTGTATGCGTGCGTGTGTGTGTGTGTGTGTGAATGAGAGAGAGAGTGTGTGTGTGTGTGTCTGCGTCTATGTCTCTGTTTGTGTGTGTGTGTGTGTGTGTGTGTGTGTGTGTGTGTGTGTGTGTGTGTGTGTGTGTGTGTGTGAATGAGAGGGAGAGAGAGAGAGAAAGTGTGTGTGTGTGTGTGTGTGTGTGTGTGCGTGCGTGCGTGCGTGAGTGTGTGTGTGTGTGCACGTGCGCGGGCACATGTCTGAGTATGGAGAGACAGACAGCTATAGAGAGACAGAGAGGAAAAGAGATGTTCATGAGAAGGCATAAAAGCAGCCACAAACAAAAAAGGAAACATTTCACATTCCCCATCGTCTTTAACTAATGCACCCGATGCCTGGGGACAAATGCAACGAAATAAAACAAAATACAATACAATACAATACAAAACATACTGAATGAAATGAAACCAGAAAAAATGGGGCGGGGGGTGGGGGTGGGGGCCGCAGGGGGGTGGGGGTGGGGGTAATGGTTAAAAAAAGAAAATGACGTCAAGAACATGTCGGTCAGGATCAGTGTTACAGCTTCCTTTCAAGTCACGTCAACATCGATGATTTGTTTTTCTTTCTTTCTCTCTTTTTTATACTTCCCCCCCTTGTTAGCAAATAAAACATCAGAGAACAATTCCAGTACATATGAAGTAAACATAAGCGAACAAAAATGATACTTTAGATGAAACAAAAAATCAATAAAAGATGGAGGGGAATCAACAACAATGATAGAGTCTCCCGTCGGACCGACTGATGAGCAGACAGGCAGGCTTATCTGTCGGTGTGTGTCCTCATATGGGAGAAGAGGCCGATTCTGGATGCGCAGCACTTCCCACAGGTGTTGCAAGGGAAAACGTCTCCAGGAGTTGAGCCCTGCTTCCTTCGCTCACGCTGCTCCTTGATGGCCAGCGTTCTCTTGTTTTCAAACATCTTTTTGCCACTAGAGCACAGCATCCTCCAGCGAGAGCGGTCAAGGGCATCAGTTTCCCAGGAAGCGATGTCTATGTCACAGGCTTTGAGGTTTGTCTTCAAGGTGTCCTTGAAGAGCTTGCAGGGTCTTCCAAGTTCACGGTGGCCTTCCTTCAGCTGGCCATACAAAAGTATCTTCGGGATCCTGCTGTCTGCCATGCGGACAACGTGTCTTGTCCAGCGTAGCTGGCACTGGATCAATAGGCTTTCGATGCTGGGCAGGCCACTCCTCTCCAGGACCTGGAGGTTGGAAACCCTGTCTTGTCACTTTATGCCGAGGATCCTTCGTAGGCATCTCTGTTGAAACTGCTCAAGTTGTTGAATGTGACGGCGATTCGTCGTCCATGTTCCACAGCAGTACAACAAGGTGGTCAGCACAACAGCTCTGTAGGTTTTGATTTTGGTGCTGAGCCTGATGCCTTTGTTGTTCCACAGCCTGTTGTTGAGTCTGCCTAAGGCGGAGCTGATTTTTTTTCTTTCTTTCCCTTTTTTTTTTCTTTACACGAGAGAGAGAGAGAGAGAGAGAGAGAGAATGCAAGCAAGTTGCACGTGCGCGAAATCCCCCCTCTACCCCATCACACACACACACACACACACACACACACATACACACACACACACAAAGAGAGAGAGAGAGACCGCAAGCAAATCGCATCAACCAATGGGCAAGAAGCAATTTTGTAAACACTGAATAGGATATAATAAATAATGTTAACATGGATGATTGGTAGCTGTCTTCGGCTGTCCTGTCCGTAGGGCTGTCCTGTCGTTTTGTTTCTCTTTCTCTCCAGAATGGGCAAAAGGTTATTAGGAAGAGTCAATAAATTATCTTTCTGAGGGTCTGCTGCATTGCCTGCCCTGAGTCTTTGACATACAGGTATTGGGGTGTGTGTGGAGGAGTGGGGGGAAATGTGGGAAAAAAATGTGTGTGTGTGTGTGTGTGTGTGTTATATGTGTGTGTGTGTGTGCGCGCGCGCGCGCGTTTGTGTGTGCTCGTGTGTGTGTGTGTGTGTGTGTACGCGTGTGTGTTTGTGTGAGTGTGTGTGTGTGTCTGTGTGTGCGTGCGTGAGTGTGTATGTGTGGGTGTATGTGTGCGTGCATGTGTGTGTGCGTGCGTTCGTGTGTGTGTGCGTGTGCGTGCGTGCATGTGTGCGTGTCTGTGTGCGCGTGCGTGCGTACAAGTGTGTGTGTCTGTCTGTCTGTGTGCGCGTGCGTGCGTACAAGTGTGTGTGTGTGTGTGTGAATGCTTCTCAGTGTGTGTCACATACACAAGTGCATGATTATGTTATATGATAGTCAGTCACGTCCGACTATGACCATCAGAACAGCAGAGGAGGCAACTGCTGTTCCGACTATTTGGGCTGGAATTTGATTATAGTGGAGAGTGTCTTGCCCAAGTTACATCCCCACTCTCTCGACCAAGAGGGTTTTAGGACAGTCGGCGTTGGGATGGTTCCCAAAGGCCAACTAGCCCACAAGGCAGCAGCACTAAGAGCCAGTGCAATTTTGCCTCCTTGTTTGAGAGTTCCATGATTATGTATTAGTGCACAAATTGATTAATGCATGTGTGTGCATGTGCAAGGGCATATTTGCCTCTATGTGTGCGTGTGTGTGCGTGCGCGCGTGTGTGTGTGTGCGTGTTTCCGATTCAATTTACATGCTCGTCACAGAAAGTGAAGAACGTGCCAAAGCAGAGGGAATGTCGGCAAACATAAAAACCGTGTGAGACAAGGAGAGCAGAGAGGCGACAATGGCCCTCTTCCTCGTAAACTTCCTCTCTCGCTTCGCGTCCTCTCTCGCTTCGCGTCCTCGGCTTTCGGACACGACGCACCCCTGCACCTGTGCATACATGCATTCATGCGTGCAGTCTGTCTGTCTGTTTCTCCCCTCCCACCCCCCACCCATCCCCACCTGTCACTCTCTCCCTCTTTCTAAGAGAAAATGTATACAAATTTGTTCCACATGTCCATTTCCATTGTAAGGATTGAGGAGGTTGAATCACATACTTGTCACTGTTACTGATGACGATGAACAGATTTTATACTTCCGTTAACCCCATGACAGGGAAGAGTCGTGTGTATGGCAGTTACACGTCTAGATATGCATTCATTCATGAACAATTATGTACATCGTATGCATGTTGTTATCACTCTCATCACCGCATTTGGATCTACATTATGCGACTGGATGTTTTGTTGCAACGCTGCATGAATTCTCTCTCGTTCCGTCTCGGTCTGTCTGGAAGTCTATTGCATGCATATGGTGAGAGTGGAGTTGGTGTTTCGTTGCATGATTCTTACAAAATGAAGATTTTTAGTTCAAAACTGTCATGTTTACGTGATGAAAACAGTAAAGTGCTGGCTTGTCTATTATCCTCTTTAACAAATAATTTGTCTTTAAGCGCGTTGGGTTACGCTGCTGGTCAGGCATCTGCTTGGCAGATGTGGTGTAGCGTATATGGTTTTGTCCGAACGCAGTGACGCCTCCTTGAGCTACTGAAACTGAAACTGAAACTTGTCTTGACATCAAACCCATGTCAAAGTAACATGCCTTCAATTATTCATATAAGATAGACATAAATAATAGACAAAAACAAAAAAACAGATATAGCGAGTGCTGCTGGGGGTGAATCCAACTGACCTGCCACAAAGAAAAATTGACAAGGTTCTTCAAAATGGGAAATCGATACGAAGCCCCACCAAAGAGAACGACGCATTCCGTCTGGACAGCTGGCTTTCTTAGGTGTTGTTGTTTCATAGCCATACGATGCCAGCCATTGCTTTTTACGCTTCTTCTTTTGATGTTATTTCCATCCCGCGCATCACTAAGAAGCAATGTTATTGACGACGGGATCTCGAATGCCAGCTTCAAAAAGACAGCAAAATGACTGATCAATACTTCGAACGTGACTGATCATCACTGGGCCTTGTAGTCATGGAACACCACTGCCCTTCTGGCGTTCTATAAAGATACATAGATATATATTAATTGATTATTTATACATTTATTTCATCATTTATTCACTATCATTTCTTTTGCAAGAGAGACAGAGACGGGGAGAGAGAGATAAAGAAAAACAGATGCGGAGGGAGAGAGAGAGAGGGAGAAAAAGAGAGAGGGAGGAGGGAGAGAGAAAGAGGGGGGAACAGACAGACAGACAGACAGACAGGGCAAACGATTAGAAAAATACTAACTTGAACATAAACATAATTTACATTTTCTACGAACAATATATGCATAATCAGCAGGCATAACAAAACCAAATATTTCCAGCTGACACGTCATACGTTCTCTGTGTAATACACTACTACTACTAATATTAATATCAATATTAATAATAATAATAATAATAATAAAAGTAACAGCAACAACAACAATGATAATAACTATAATGATGATGATAATGATAACACTAAGAATGTCCACGAACTTTGATGCCTGAAGGCACAGATTCATTCAGGCAGAACGTGTTTGATAGGGTCGGGAACAAGCGTTGCATTCCATTTGTCGCACTGTACCAGTGTATATATACAGAACACGTTTGAAGGGACGGGCTATTATAGCTACACATTTCATCTGTAAAACTGCACACAAGTCTATGTAAATGTATCAGAGCATCTGGCTGACACTACGTTACAGGCGCGGCCACTACATCACACACACACACACACACACACCACACACACACACACCTGTAGCTCCAGGCCAATCACGTGCTCTGTCATCCTGCTCCATCCCAAACTCAACCGCACCCCTACCTTCCCAAGGGCGGTGGTGATCAATACAACACAATACAATACAACACAACACAATACAACATGATACAACACAACACAATACAATACAATATAGTACGATACGATAAGATACGATACGATACAATGCAATACACCGCAACACAACACAATATGATACGATACCATACAACACAACACAACACAACAATACAATACAATACAGTACAATACAATACGATACAATACAATACAATACAATACCTTTATTCATCCTGTCAGAACTCAATTCTGCATTCCCGGACTCGTCACTCACATCGTCAAATGATAGTCTCTCAGCTTCCAGTCGAGTCCGGTTCATACAAATCATAACAAAGATGGACTTTATCGGTATTTACTTCTAAAGTCCTGAATAAAATCAAAATGAGGCTTCACTCTTAAATCCCTCTGTCTTTTGAAAAGAGTTGGCATTTCTGCCATATTCTTTGTAAACAAAACAATGTAAAAAAAATGATATGCATTAGATTCCGGGATAATTTGTGCGTTTTTGTTACAACTGACTGAAAATTAACTTCAACCTTCTTTTTTTCTTCTTTTTTTTTTACTTTAGTATCCTCTGAGTGAGCTCTGTATCCATAAACAATCAAATAGTTTCCTTTCTTTTTTTTAAATCACTGACAGACAATCAAAACAATTCATACATTTGCAAAAGTATTTATCATCTCGACAACCCAGCCGTAGGTATGCCAAAAACCGTGTGTCTTGATTCCGTACGTTATATATTAATGTAGTGGTCAGTGTTGTTCCCACAACAGCAACATCTCGCTACGTATGGCTGTAAGTACTATTGTGTAGAATGTGTTGACTTGTGAAAGGTATCCTTCGACACAGTACTTGTGTTCATATAAGTATGTTCAGTTGTTGAAAAAAAATTTATTCGCAGCCGACTGTAAAATGATATAAAATGCATGATTTCAGGCTGAGATTTTGATGCCACGTGTGTTCTGGCCTTGATGTAAGCCTAATGTAAATTAAAGTCACGCGTCAGCTGTAACAAGTCACGTGGCAGGTCTAACAAGTCACGTGTCAGCTCTTCAGGTTCTATGACCAACGATGGCTAGCCATGTTTTGTATTTGGTTTAGTTTCTTTCTTCGTTCCATTGCACGAGGCATGTCGATCACATTGATGAACATCAACTGATGACCTTGAAGCAAATTGTGTAGCTGTTGGTGTGGGGATTTTGGGTTTTGGGGGGGCGGGGGGGGGGGGGTTAACGACCTCATTAATTAATGCTCTTGCTACGTTGTTTTACCGTTTGATTAGCCACGATGTTCCTGTTCTTGTCGGTGTGCCTTTTTTTTAGGAACACTTACGTTAATAATGTGTCCTTTTTAGGAACACTCACGTTAATAATGTGTCCTTTTTTAGGAACACTCACGCTGATAATGTGTCCTTTTTAGGAACAAACACGTCAGTTGATAATTTCAACCGCGGACAAGAGGACGACAGACGAATGGGTTCGGCTAAAAATCAGACAGGCAGAAACAAAACGAAACGAGTCGTGTGTATCGCTTTTTTAAAATATATTTTTAAACAAAATATTCTTTTTATCAATCAACGGCGTATCAAAGATAAACACTGTGTCCTATGTCCATTTCCGAAAGCAGATCTCACGAGCAGCAAAATGCGCGTGATATGGGTGTTATTTAGAAAGAGGAGTGCGAGTGTACTGGTATTGGTAAGTGTGCTGTGAATTGGGGACAGATGCACTGGGGAGAGGGGAGAGGGGGCTATGAGGCAGAGGGGGGTGGGGGTGAGGGCCGATTCGACCCATGCATGTACGTCGCAGTTAGTAGTATCTCTCTCTCTCTCTCACACACACACACACACACACGCACGCACACACACACACACACACATACACGCACGCACGCACGCACACACACACACACACACACACACACACACACACACACACACACACAATTTTGTACAATTTCCTACGTGTGCAGCGCCGTAATGTTCGTCTGCCTCTTTGTTCGTCCATTATCCCCCACGCACCCCTTCCCTCTCCTTTCATCCATCGCTTCATACAACCCACCCTCTCTTCTCGAGCTTCCACCCAAGCCGTTCCCCCCTTCGCTATCCAGTACCAATTAGCCCCACCTCAAACAAAACCAAATTTGTTTACACGTGCTCTATACTGGAGAGTTCTGAGAACTCCAGAAGCCACGGACTAAACTTGGGCTGGAAGCCAGGGATGTGTGTGTGTGTGTGTGTGTGTGTGTGTGTGTGTGTGTGTGTGTGTGAGCGTACGTGTGTGTGTGTGTGTGTGTGTGTGTGTGAGCGTACGTGTGTGTGTGTGTGTGTGTGTGTGTGTGTATGAGCGTACGTGTGTGTGTGTGTGTGTGAGCGTACGTGTGTGTGTGTGTGTGTGTGTGTGTGTGTGTGTGTGTGAGCGTACGTGTGTGTGTGTGTGTGTGTGTGTGTGTGTGTGTCCGGCACTCACAAACATGGCCACAACTTTACAATGCTCACTTGAGTTCCTGAACTTTTTGCACTTTTGAATATGTGTGTGATGGTGGTGGTGGTGGTGGTGGTGGTGGTTGGCTTGTTTGATGGTTGATATGGTATGGAAGAAGAAGCGACAAAGGTGGTTATGAATGTGACGAACACGATAACGATAATGACAATGCTGAATATGCTCTGTAAAGCTCCGTTATCACTTCAGTTCAGTTGAGTTGAGTTCAGTTACTCAAGGAGGCGTCGCTGCGTTAGGACAAATCCATGTACGCTACACCAGATCCGTCAAGAAAAATGCCTGACCAGCGTAACCCAACGCGCTTAGTCAGGCCTTGAGGAAAAAAAGGTAAGTAGATAGATAATGAAATAAAATACAATGCGGAAAGAAATTGAATTTTAACAATGAAAAGCAACTGTTTTGTTGTTGCTGTTGTTCAAATACAATACAATGCGAAAAGAAATTGAATTTTAACAATGAAAAGCAACCGTTTTGTTGTTGCTGTTGTTCAAATACAATACAATGCGAAAAGAAATTGAATTTTAACAATGAAAAGCAACTGTTTTGTTGTTGTTGTTGTTCAAATACAATACAATGCGAAAAGAAATTGAATTTTAACAATGAAAAGCAACCGTTTTGTTGTTGTTGTTGTTCAAATACAATACAATGCGAAAAGAAATTGAATTTTAACAATGAAAAGCAACCGTTTTGTTGTTGTTGTTGTTCAAATACAATACAATGCGAAAAGA
>NC_134894.1:28094248-28114248 GCF_041734735.1 Babylonia areolata | reverse complement strand
CTACTACTAGTAGTAGAACTGGCTGGAGGAATCCGGCACCCCAGTGGCTCTTTACGGAGTTCGCGTAGAATGATAACAATGATAATGATAATAATGATAATCATCATCATCATCATAGTCTTAATAATAACAATAACAATAATAATGACAATCATGGTAAAGAGAAGAAGAAGAAAAAGAAGAAGAATGATATAATGACTACCAAGTTAAACCGATCTCTCAGTCAAAGAAGGCTACTCACTTGCTATTATTATTACTGCAACTACTGCTGCAATTACTACTACTACTACTACTGCTGCAGCTGTTGCTGCTGATACTACTGCTACCACCACCACCACTACCACCACCACTACAACTGCTACTACTACTACTACTACTACTACTACTACCACTACTGTGCCGCACGGTACTCCTACCCACAGGTGTCATCCTACGCCAGCCGTCACGGCGACCTGAAGGTGGGGGAGGTGGTGACGTTCACTGCAGGGGGCAAGTTGCAGTGCCAGAGGGTGATGCTGACCGTGGGTCCCATCTGGAAGAACTACCAGGACAAAGCCCGCTGCCAGAGACACCTGGCCACCTCTGTCTTCAAGTGTCTGGTGAAGGCGGAGGGCCGGCAGTTCCAGTCTCTGGCCTTGCCCCTTATCAGTTCAGGTCGGTGTCCTGTTGGTGGGTTTGTTTGTTTTTGTTGTTGTTGATGTTGTGTGTGTGTGTGTGTGTGTGTGTGTGTGTGTGTGTGTGTGTGTGCACGCGTGCGTGCGTGTGTGTACGTGCGCCTGCGCGCGCGTGTGCGTATGTATGTGAGGGGGGTAGGGGTGGGGTTAGTGAGGGCATTTGTGAAAATAGAGACAGACTGATAGAGAAGGCGGGAGGGAGAAAGGAGACAGATAAAGATAGACAGGGACAGACAGACAAACAGACAGAGACAGGAGCACACACAGAGAGACAGAGACAGAGAGACAGACAGAGAGACAGAGGCAGACAGAGACAAGGAGACAGAGAAGCGGGGGGACAGACGGATACGATGCACGGACACAAGGAAAAATCTATTAAAGGACCACGTTTCTTTTCCACACTTTCGCTTCTCAACAACAGGGCTGTTCGGCGTACCGGAAACCGTCTGCGCCGAGAGCTACATGTCGGGCATCGAGCAGTTCGAGCAACAACACAGCGGAGCCAGCAGCCACCACCGCTCTCTGATGCACGTGCACTTCGTAGACATTCAGGAGAGCAAGGTCCGCTTCCTTCAGGGGGCCTTCTCCCAACGCTGGAGCGCGCCCGGGACCCAGGTTTCTCTCCAGTGCCCCTCATGTGGAGGTACCCAGCGAGGTTCAAACCCCTCGTGCCCCAACTGCCGTGCAGTCGGGGGCACCCAGGGGGTCCCAAGGGCGGCGGGGTTGGCCACCGGACTGCAGCCTCCGGATGGTACTATGGAGGTGCAGAGGTCCAAAAGCGCCCTTCCGGGTTTCGACGACAGGGAAGGAGAAGGAAATAACGGGTCTTTGGTTATCATCTACACGTTCCCGGCTGGCACCCAGACGGTGAGTTGGCTAAGTACTGTGACTGGTGGAGGTGGTGGTGGTGGTGGTAGTGTGTGTGTGTGTGTGTGTGTGTGTGTGTGTGTGTGTGTGTGTGTTGTGTGGTTAGTAGGGGCCTGGGGAGGGGGATGTCAGGATGGTTTTAGGAAAGACTAACGTGAGGTGGGAGAGAGAGAGAGGGAGAGTGGAGATAGCGGATGAGAGGGAGAGAGGGATGTGGGGGCTGGAGTGGGAGGGAGAGAGAAAGAGAGAAGAATGGAAAGAGAGGAGAAAGAGAGAGGGAGTGGGCAAGAAGAAGAGAGGGGAAGAAGGAGAGAGAGGGAAGAGAGAGAAACGATGAGTAAAAGAGAGAGAAGTATAGAGAAAATAAAGATAGATCGGTGTGGGGGAAGTGGATGAGAGAAAGGGTAGCGGAGAAAAAGGAGGGGAAAAGAAGGTAAGAGAAACAGACTGAGAGAGAGAGGGGGGGTAGAGGGATGGAGACATAGAGAGATAGAGAGAGGGAGGGAGACAGAGAAACATATATAGAGAGACAGAGAGACAAAAGCGACAGACAGGCAGACAGAGAAGCTGACGATCTTTAAGCGGTTTTTTTTTCACTCTTCCCTACACAAATGCCTTCTAACCCTTTACCTTCCTGCCATATCTGCAGGCTAGACACCCCAACCCTGGCAGAAGCTACGAACCTACCGAGAGAAAAGCCTACCTGCCAGACACCCTTGAAGGAAGGAAGGTACTGATGCTGCTGCACAATGCCTTTCGCCGTCAGCTGGTGTTCACCATCGGCGTCTCACAGACTACGGGCAAGGAGGGTATTGTCTGGAATATCAACCACAGGACGAGCCGTCAAGGAGGCCTGCAACGGTCAGTCAAGTTATTTGTTGCACTCGAATTCGTTTAAGTATCAGTAACAGTAGCTCAAGGAGGCGTCACTGCGTTCAGACAAATCCATATACGCTACACCACATCTGCCAAGCAGATGCCTGACCAGCAGCGTAACCCAACGCGCTTAGGCCTTGAGAAAATAATAAATAGATAAAATAAATAAATAAATAAAAAATTTAAATAAAATAAAAATAATGAAATTAATTAATTGAATTAAATAAATTAATTGAATCAAATTAAAAGAAAATGATAAAATAGAATAATAAATAAAATGAAATAACAAAACAAAACAAACAAAATAAATAAATAAATAATTAATTAATTGATTAATTTTAAAAATAGAAAGAAATAAGTAAATAAATAAATAAATATATTTGTTTAATCCTTTGATAAATTCAAATACACTGAACGAGTTTGTACATTCTAATATTACGAAGAATTTGGGGTGTTTTTTTTGTTTTTGTTTTTTTGTTGTTGTTGTTGTTGTTGTTGGTTGTTTTTTTTATTAAAAACAAAGAAATTCTTCAATCGTTTGAGAAATTCTAAGGTGCTCAAGGAATGAAATAGTTCTTCTGGTAAATTTGAAAGGTTCTAAACCAGTTAAAAGAAATTCAAAACTTTGTCCGGTAAATTCGAATTTTCTAAAGGAGTAATAAAAAGAAACCCCCGATTCTGACAGGTAAATTTGAATTATGCGAAGGAGTTAAAAGAAATTCTTAGATTCGTTTGGTGAGTTCAAGTATTGAAGGAGTTTAAAAAAATATGTAATGGAACTGCTGAATTCTACTATTCTTAAAGGAGTTCAAATAAATTCTCATGTGTGTGTGTGTGTGTGTGTGTGTGTGTGTGTGCGAGTGTGTATGTGTGTGTGTGTGTGTGTCCTCCATACCCAAACAGGGGTCCGATTCCTGATTGATGTGTCTGTTCCTGTGCCTGTTACAGGTATGGCTATCCGGACCCCGAGTACCTGAGAGAGGCAGAAGAACAGCTGGCGAGGAACGGGGTCACAGAGAGAGAGCTGACGGACACGCAGAAAGATTTCATCCAAAACCCTGACCACTACGTTACTAGATCACGACTGCTGGACATGGCCCGGTGCATCTAAAACAAAAGCCATGACATGCTGAGTGCCCTCTCCCCACCTCCTCCTCCTCCTCCCCCCCCTCCCCCCCCCCCCCCCCCACACACACACACTTTTTTTTTTACCCAGTTGAGGGAAGGGACGTTTCTACTTTAATTACCACATCCAGATGTCCCCAGATACAAACGCTCGCGCGCGGCGTGGCAAACACAAACATAGGGACGCACGCTCGCAAGTATTCACACACACACACACACACACACACACACACACACACACACACACACACACACTTGCACGATGAACCTTCCATACCGATGTGTGAAACTTGTTTATCCAAGATTCATTGACTAGTGTTGGCGATTACAATTCTTGTATTCATGATGATGGGGATCAATCGTTATATGACGTGTTCTTTTATTTGGTTTATCACGGATTTCTTGTGCTAGAATGACTGTAAAGACTTCTTAATATAACCTCCAAGTTATACTGACCGTTAGTTAGCACAAGCCACTGCAACAAGATAACCTCCAAGTTACACTGACCGTTAGTTAGCACAAGCCACTGGAACAAGATAACCTCCAAGTTACACTGACCGTTAGTTAGCACAAGCCACTGCAACAAACAAAACGAAAATCAGGAAGGTTGTGAAAGGGAACAAACCTATATATTTAAGTCTTGTTTTTCGGACATTCTGCTGGCAGGGATTGACAAATGAATATGAATTATGAAAATTCAACTTTGGTCGACAACTGACGCAGCTGAGATGGTTTCAATACAGAGTACTGTTAAGAATTCTGCCAGCAGGCAGAAATATCTTTCTCTGTAAAGTTATTAAATCAACCTCATGTTCATTTTGTTAAGAAGAAGAAACAACAAAACACTTCCTTTGGAAATGTCATATTACTGGAACTATATGGAGTTCTCTTGAAAGAGCTAATGAAAGGTGAGGTAATGTAGCTGTGTTTCCATGAATAAGCTTGTGTATCCATATAAGACCAACTATTTGATTTTATTTCTTAAATGGCATGTTGATTATTACGTACGGATGCCTGTCACTGCTGCTTCATAATTATCAAAAGACTGTTCTTTTCATTGATGGCTAAAACCAAAAAAAAGTAATTTAAGAAAAGGACAATGTTATATGCTATACGGATGCCTGCCACTGCCGCTGTATAGTTATTAAAGGCTTTTTCTTTTCATTGATAGCTAAAAAATAAAATAAAATAAAAAATTTAAAAAAAAACAATGTATATGATAGGCTGACCTTTGATGTTTTCTATACCTTAAGACTTCCATACATGTACTTGTGTCAGTGGGACACTTTGTGAAGGTAAAGAGATTTTTTTGGTCATGGTAACACACTGTCATTACTGAATGATGGGCAGCATTAGTTGAACACTCAGAGTTGTATTGGTCAGTCATATGTTTGGTGCACAGTATTGCATGTCACTGATGGTGGTGGGTAAGCTTGATGAATCTCGTTGTACCACACATAGATCTATGTGTGAGAGGAGTGCATATTGTTGAACATGTGGTGAAAGGTGCAGAGAGTGTATAGGCCTTTCACGTCAGTGATACCCATGATATTTTGAGATTGTATCTGACTGGGGTATTGGTTTTGTGTTTGTGTTCCAGGTGTGCTGCTTTAAGTGTGGGGTGAAGTGCTTTATGTAGGGCTGTGTGTTGCTTTTGCTAAGTAGGGTGAATTGTTTAGTGTGTGCGCTGTATTGTAAAATAAAAGTAGACAATCTAAAAAAATCAAAAAACACTCCACGTGGCCCTGTTATTAAAAGTAATAATAATAATAATTGACATTTGTTGAGCGCTTTCCTCCCTTAAAGAGAGCTCAAAGCGCTTTACAATAAACATCAAACACACATACGCGCGCACGTGCGCAATAACTCACACACAAAAAAAAGAAGAAAAATAATGATTTAGCGCACGATGATATAAAACAGACTCAGAGACTACGCGAGAGAGAGAGAGTTTGTATGGCTTATAACTGAAAAGGTATAGAAGGTCTATGGATAGGCGTTTTCAAAAAAATGTGTTTTCAGACCAGTTTTGAAAGATTGAAATGAAGGAGAGTGGCGAAGATCGTGAGGTAAACTGTTCCAGACATATGGAGCTGAATAAGAAAAGAAAGAATCAGCGAAGGATCGAGTTTTAACACGGGGAGCAAGCAGCCGCCGTGAATCGGAAGATGATCTGAGTTGTCGACGGGGTGTTTAGCTTTGAATCAATTCTCTCAGATACTGAGGAGCAGCACCCACAATAGAGTTGAAGGTGAGGATTGCTACTTTGTACTGAATGCGGGCAGAAATTGGTAACCAGTGGAGAGAACGCAGAAGATGAGTGATATTGTCAGTCTTTTTGGTTCTAAAGATTAATCTTGCTCCTGCATTTTGAACTTTCTGGAGTTTTTGTATTAAGTATCTAGGACAACCAATGAGGAGTGAGTTATAGTAATCTAGTCTAGACAAGACAAGAGAGCACACAAGAGTGTGTTGCTTGAGTAGTAAGGAGATGTTGGATATGAGGAGAGATCCAATATACAATATCCTTTACTGGCACTTTCACTTACTCACATGCGCACTTTGTTTAGTCGAAACTTTCATGGAAACGTGTGGACCTGATATGTTCTCTGGTAACACTTCCTTTTGTAAATCGGCCGTTAAGTTTTCGAACCAAGGGAGACGATCGGGTGGATCTGATAAAAATGAATATTGTCCATTTGTTGAATCTATCGATGTGAATTATACAAAATGTTTGTGTATTTTTTTGTATTTTTTATTGATAAGACGTTATTTGGACTAGATAAAGATATTCTGCATTTTTCGCTCATATATCCCCCCCCCCCCCCCCCCCCCCTTTATACTTATTTTAACTGATAATGGGACTGATATGTTTGAAGAGTGTTTGACCGACTATATGCTTATCTTATCTTAAATGGCGATTTGAATAGTAGGACTTCATACTTTTGTCAGGATCTATCAGTGATAGATGATGTCAATATTCAGCATAAAAGTAATTCTGTTAATACATCACGTTGCTCTGAAGAGATTTTTATATAGATTAATTACCGAAAATTGCTACTGAATATCTGTACTGCGTAGAATTTGAATACTTTGAATGGTGTATGTGAGGGCGACAGTGAAGATCGCTATATATACATTTCTGATGATGGAAGCAGTGTCAATGACTACTTTATATTTTCGAAAGATCTTTTTACTCTTATGTTTGATTCATGTCAACTAACGGTCTTAGAACGCATTGATTCGCATCATTTACCACTGGCACTTCATGTTGGTTTTCCAAGAGGTAAGAATGTTGATGTTAATGAAGAAAATGAAAACACTGTTACTGAAAGAATAATATGGAATGAGGAATGTGCTGATTTATTTCGTGATACTCTAAGTAACGCTGATATTAGCACAAACATTTATAATGCAATGAATATAGTAGATGTTGACGTAAATGTTGGCAGCATTCAAGCGTTTATTTCTGTTTTTCGTCAACGATTGATAGATTGTAGATGGCAGAAATGGTCTGATCACATGCAAAATAGTGAACGGTTTAGTTTTTATAAGAATTTTGCAACATGTCTGATACGAAGGCTTACTTGGTGTTAAATATGGATAGACATTTAAAATATGTAACGACTAGATTTAGATCAGGTCTTTCGGAAAATTCTAGGAGTCCATCATTATAGATACAGAACATGTATATGATAATAATTTAATTTGTCCATTGTGTAAAGACTCACAAGACAATGAGACGTTCTTTGTTGTCCATCTCTTAAGGACATTCGAGAAAAATTCATTCCACCATTTTTTTTAAATTGAACTTACTAATGTCATCAACCTCTCCTGAAATTATTCGAAAATTTTCTCTATTCTTATATAAACCTTTCAAATTCAGAGAAATTGTAACTTCGTGACAGCATTTTATTGTTCTACGTACTGGACCGTAGCACCTCTTTACTTATAATTATGTTTGTTTAATTGAATATTTGAACGTTAACATGTGATGTTTGTCTATATATAAAAGAATAATGCTCACATACCCCTTCATAAGGGGCCTAGGCCTATACATGAATAAACCATCTGGAATTTGGAATCTCTGATAAACACTGTGTTATGATAGCAAGGGAGTGTTTTCGGGATGATTTGCTAAGAATCTAAGATATTAATTTCCATTCACTCTTATATTATATCGGCCTGCATCATTGCTTCTCGTGCTAACGTTCTGCGTATACCTCGGTTAATAAAGATGTTCAAACATTCATCTTTCCTTTCATGCGTTTTATTACTTTGTACCTCTTCCTTCTCTTTGTATCGCCGTCACATTCAACAACTTGAGCAGTTTCACCAGAGATGCCTATGAAAGATCCTCGGCATAAAGTGGCAAGACAGGGTCTCCAACCTCCAGGTCCTAGAGAGGAGCGGCCTGCCCAGCATCGAAAGCCTGCTGATCCAGTGCCAGCTACGCTGGACAGGACACGTTGTCCGCATGACAGACAGCAGGATCCCGAAGATGCTTTTGTATGGCCAGCTGAAGGAAGGCCACCGTGAACTTGGAAGACCCTGCAAGCGCTTCAAGGACGCCTTGAAGACAAACTTCAAAGCCTGTGACATAGACATCGTTTCCTGGGAAACTGATGCCCTTGACCGCTCTCGCTGGAGGATGCTGTGCTCTAGTGGCATAAAGACGTTTGAAAACAAAAGAACGCTGTCCATTAATGAGAAGCGTGAGCGAAGGAATCAGGGCTCAACTTCTGTAGACGTTTTCCCCTTGCAACACCTGCGGGAAGTGCTGCACATCCAGAATCGGCCTCTTCTCCCATATGAGGACACACACCGACAGATAAGCCTGCCTGTCTATTCATCAGTCGGTCCGACGGGAGACTCCATACCTCTTCCTTCTGCCCCTGTCCATTTCCTTCTCGTGTGTGTGTGTGTGTGTGTGTGTGTGTGTGTGTGTGTGTGCGTGTGTGTGTGTGTGTATGTGTGTGTGTGTGTGCGCGCGCGCCTTCTGCTTATGTGTTCGCGTGCGTGTGTGAAAAGGAATGAATGAATGTGTTCTTGTGCGTGTGTTTGTCGGCCCGCACGCGCGTGTGTGTGTATATGTGTGTGTGCGTGTGCGCGTGCCTTTTTGCATGTGTGCTCGCGTGTGCGTGAAAATGAATGGAACGAATGAATATATATATATGTGTGTGTGTGTGTGTGTGTGTGTGTGTGTGCGTGCGTGCGTGCGTGCGTGCGTGCGTGCGTGCGTGCGTGTGTGTGTGTGTGTGTGTGTGTGTGTGTGCGTGTGTGTGTGCGTGCGTATTTTTCAGGGACGACTGCCAAATTGCCGTGATTTCGTTTACGTGTGCAACGTGCTACACGTGGGACCAAGGTTCATTGTCTCCTTTGAAATACTAGCAACCAGACCGTCATTGAACACGGAAGGTCCTTGCCAGAACTGGTCCATGCCCAGGTCATTGCTTCCTCTTCAAATGCTCAATGCACTAAGCAGCCATTCTTCAATGTTGTTCGGTTTCGTCAACATGATTGTTTTGTTTGGAGAGCGGTGGGCGTGGGCGTGGGCGTGCGAATGTGTGTGTGAGAGTGTGTGTGTTTGAGTGAGTGTGTGTGTGTGTGCGTACGTGCGCGTGTATGTGTGCGTGCGTGCGTGCGTGTGTGTATGTGTGTATGTTTGTGTGTGTGTGCGCGCGCGCGCTCTTCTGTGTGCGTTTGTATGTGTATGTGTGTGTGTGCGTGTGTATATTTATGTGTGTGTGTGTATGTGCGTGCATGCGCGCTTTATTTGCACGTGAGTGCGTGCGTGTAGGAACGTGTCTGTGTCTGTGTCTGTTGGGTGTGCTGTTTTGAGTGAAACAGAAACGGACAGAGGCAAAGCAGTTCTCGAAGCCAATCTGAACCATTCTCCTCCCTCGCTCCCCCCACATCCACCCCCTCCACCTCCTCCCCCGTCATTAAATGAAAATATACATAAATAGATAAGAGCAATGAAAGTCAGGGACAGATGGTGGTCGGTAGAGGACAAACGATAATACGCCTGAAATATATTTCATGAACGACAACATGCGTATTTCAAAAAAATGGGAACAAGATACCACACACGTTCCTTTGTGAAACAAGTATCCATCGACCACAGTCTCTTTACGGCTTTTTAACTGTCGGTTGATACAAATACTTGCCTTTCGATCCGACAGTTTATGTATATCAGAAGTTCAGTGAAGATTCTTTAATGTGGAAACCGGTGTAACAGGCCGAACTCTGACCCCGGCTAGTTCTTACCTCGGATAAGAAGTAGCCTCGGTTTCTTTCTACCCCTTGTTAAAACCAGCCCAGGCCATTTCATACCCTTCCTGGCCGGAATATACCCCCTGCGTACACTTTGCTCACCCAACCAGTCTGTATCACATTTACATTAATGATGATAATGTTGATAGTGATGATGATAATAACAATAATGATATGATAATAATAATAATAATAATAATAATGGTAATCTATATAACTCCTTCCAACGCCCAAGCCACTTTGCAATTAATGCAAAAAAGTGATGTGATGATGTTCATCAAAAAAGCGATGTGATGTTCGTCCTTCGGATTTGAAGATGACCATGGCTTCAAGAGTCAGATGGAAGATCGGTGGCTGTGGGTCCAGAGGTGACTGGTGAGGCCAATCCGGGCCCTGAAGTCTCGCCCACATGTCGGACACAAGTGAGTGGGTGCTGTTGTGGCAGTGAATGCTGCTCGGCCTTGCGCACAGCACGCTTTCGTTGCGCTTCGGTGATGCGCCTGGCTTCAGCTGCACGGGCTCCCGTGGTGAGCATGCTGTGCCAAGCTGGAGGGTCCAGAGCAAGTGTCTCCCACGTGTTGATGTCGACGCCCAGGACTTTGAGGGACACTTCGAAGCAGTCTTGGTAGCGTTTCTTCTGTCCTCCAACAGAGCGCTTGCCCTGACACAGTTTTCCGTACAGCAGCTGCTTAGACAGTCGGCTGTCTGGCATTCTGACCATTTTATCCGGCCCACCTGGCTTGGGCTTTCTGCAGGAGGGTATAGACGCTGCAGAGGCCAGCTCGTTCCAAAACTTCCGTGTCGAGGACTTTGTCCTGCTTCCTGATGTGGAGGAGTCTACAGACACAGGTGGAAGCGGTTGAGCTGTTTGGCGTGTCTACTGTACACAGTCCAGGTCTCGCTGGCGTAAAGGGGGTGGTAAGGACCACTGCACAGTAGGCCTTCAGCTGGTGGTAGAGCTGAATCGTCTCCGCTCCCAGACTTTCTCACGGAGTCTCCCAAAGGCGGCGCTGACTTAGGTAATCCTGTTTTGTTTTGTTTTTTATCTTAGCGTGTATGTTCACACACACAGACACCCCCACCCCCACGTCCACCCAGACACACACGTACGTCCTTCACATGCCATGCCACGCCCGCTCACATCATGTTAACTTTCAGACAACATCAGAGAGGTTAATAGTGACCTAGTTTGCATGCAGTGCAGTGGAGCATGTCTATGTTTCCCCAGGTCTAAGTTCTCTCAGGTCTATGTTCCCCTAGGTCTAAGGTCCCTCAGGTCTACGTTCCTCCCACTGCTGACCAGTGGTCAGACTGCATTATGATGTTGTGCATTATGTCTTTGAGGATGTTTGACCGCTGCATGACCACTACTGACCACTATCAGAGTTCAGCTTGTATCACTTTGTATGCAATATTGGAACGTTTTAGCAGGATTTCACTATACTGTTGGCCATTACTGCCCATCACTTGCCACTGCTGACCACCACTGACCACTACGTAAAAATCTTCAGATTGCGTTGCTTTGTCACATTTCTGCATTATCAAGACGTCCTGGGTTTTTGTTTTTGTTTTTATTAATTGCAAACTGACCACTGCTGACCACTGACCACCACTAACCGTTGACCATTGCTGATCACTGACAACCACTACCCAGTGACCACCACTTACCACTACTGACCACTACAGTCCACTGACTACTACTTCCCACTGACCACTGCTGAAGAAGAAAAGAAGAAGAAGAAATAAACCACTAGACCATCATTTCGTGTGTGTGTGTGTGTGTGTGTGTGTGTGTGTGTGTGTGTGTGTGTGTGTGTGTGTGTGTGTGTGTGTTCTTTGTCTCTTTCCTTGCTCTTTGATTTTTTTTAAAGTGGAGATACCTTTTTTCAATACCCTCTTTTTCTTTCTTGTTTCTCTTCTTAGTTTCGTCTTTCTCCCATGTTCATTATCTTAAAAATTATAGTTTAAAGTTTAATTCATCCTATTACTCCAACAGGATATGGAGGACTGCTATTAAATGATACTTCTACGCCCAAAAGAAGACATTCAAATACTCAACACTATAACTTAATAAGACAATGCAAATATGTTTCAAACAACAATTAACATTCGAATAAACCACTTGTGAAAAATTTGATAAACGTACTTATAGCTAACAATTCTCATCTGTTTCTTATGAACAAAAAACAAACAAGAAAACAAAATAAAACCAAAAAAAACGAAAACCGACTTTGGAGACAAATATTTTTTTATGCGCACGGTCGTTTAGGAAGTCATTATACTTTGTCCATTCCATTATAAAATAGAACTCATCCCCAAGCACAGCCACATTACAGTTTCAGTTTCAGTTTCAGTAGCTCAAGGAGGCGTCACTGCGTTCGGACAAATCCATATACGCGACACCACATCTGCCAAGCAGATGCCTGACCAGCAGCGTAACCCAACGCGCTTAGTCAGGCCACATTACAAACCTTGCATAACCGCAACTCTCGTAGTGTGCCACTACGTCTCCCTCTTTCTATTTCCAACTCAAGATTACCAAGCATAATTCATCAAAAGCAATCACTGTACATCAGAGCGACTGAACGCCTCTAGGAACGAACTTCATGTTCAAACATAATATCAATTGAAACAGGTGTTCCACATCGAAAATTTTAATTGCAAATAAGACATCATTTTTTATCCAAGCAACAAGTACATTGATTACATTCCAATTTTGATTAAAAGCCCAGTGGTAATGAATACTGTGTTAAAAAAAAAACCTCGCAGTTCACATGCCCTTCATTCGAAGGTTGTTGATCTTGACACCCTTCAAATGTCAATGTATTTCAGAGAAAAAGAGAGAAGGTAAAAAAATGGCCCAGAGGATATAAACTGGCCTTGGCCAAACTATATCCCGGGTATAATGTAGCCCAGGCTAGTTTATACGGGGGTATACTCTGGCCTAGGCTAGTTTATACGGGGGTAAACTCTGGCCTAGGCCAGTTCATACGGGGGTAAACTCTGAACAAGGTAAGAGCTGGTCGTTTCTGTTCAGTCCATAGCATTGAAAAGATGCATCACCAGACGTTTTAAAGTTCGGGGTATGAAACTGAATAATCATTCCGAATGACCGCCTCGTTGCATTAATCCTTTAAACTATTCTTCTAATGCATTTTTTTTATTGGTTCGTTGCCGGTATCTATCACTCTTTCTCCTTTTTGACGGAGTTTCATGATTGGTTAAACATATCATAGCTTTGTTTGAGCATACGTGTAAGATTATATCCTTATGCAAATCCATTCTTACAAAATATATAATCACCCCTTCAAATGGGGCCATGGCCGTATTGAATAAACTTTCGTTTTGTTTCTCTCCTTTTTTTCACATTCAATTTTTACAGCTGAATTGGTGGCCATCCTTATGGCTTTAAATCATCTTGCTGATATACCAATCATAGTAAGTAATATCCTATTTTGTGTTGATTCTCAATCTGTTTTTAAAAGTTTGCTCTTTTTTGAGAATAATCAAAGAGAAGATTTATTGTTTGAAATTAGGTATTTATTGCACCCCCTATTTGTGAAGGGTACAAATGTTGATTTTTGTTGGATACCATCCCACACTGGATTCCTTTATAACGAAAAAGCAGACCTGGCAGCAAAAAGGGGAGCAAAAAATCATATAGATAGTATAAAAGTATATTGCCCATTGTCATACAAGGAAATAAGCAATATACTAGAAAGAGACTTTTATAGGTGCTTGAATTCAAGTCTAAAACCTCGTCAGTTGACTCTCTCAGACTTTGGTCCGATTCGCAGACCAATTCTGTTTAGCTCTCAGACTGTTATCAAATTCATTACGGACCAAGTATTGTTCTAATGTCAAGTGCATATGCTTTAGTAACTTGACAATTAAGCTTTTTTTTTCTTTTTTTTTACTGTAGCTTGATGAAGCCTTATGTACACGAAAGTGTGTCTTCACAAGTGACAGAACGTTGATGTTTTTGCATTCATTATCAGTTGTTTCGCTTGTCAGTTTAGCGACTTCTCTTTTTAACGAAGTCCTTTAAGTAATTTCCTGTAATTGTATTTAGATTTTTTTTTTTCAAATTTCACCCTCATTTCACCTTCATTTGCCCAGTTTCCCCCAACCCTCCATTCATTCACATCTCCCGCCCCTTCTAATCGATAATACTCAAATGTATTCATAAATACTTTAACAAAATGTCTTCAATCACCGATATGTGTGGCGGGACATTAAACAAAATTCCTCCTTCCTCCTCCTTTTTTCCCTTCGACCCAGTCAATTTGTCGTACCTCCATTGTTGTTTTCTTGTTGTTGTTGTTGTTTTGGGTTGTTGTTGTTTTTACCCCTGGGGTGAAATCTAGCAAGTCCACAACCGGGAATGGGGGTGGGGGGTGGGGGAGGGTGTCGTATTCACAATGACGCCGGGATGAAAACCAACCAGGTGGGTAGTCTAAGACTGTGGCACCGGGAAAGACACTGATGGCAAGGAGTGACTTTTGTTTGTTTTTGTTTTTGTTTTTTGTTGTTTCTTTTTAGAGGAGGGGGTTGGGCGGGGGAGAGAGGGGGGCAGTCTAGACAAGATATGAGCACAAGAGGTTTCGGTTTAGTCGGGATATGAAAACTGGATGGCTCACTATCAAGGTGACTTTCCAGTGTTGGTAGGAAGAGTTAATCAAGAGACAGCAAAACAGGTAACGTTCACATGTTTCTTTCTTTCTTTAGTTTCCTTCTTTGCTGAGTTTTTCTTTGGATTATTTTTCTCTGTTTCTTTCTTTAATTTTTCTGGCATTGTTTTCAGCATTTTTCTCTTCTTGTTTTTTTCTTCGCTGGTTTATTTCTTTTGTTTATCTATTCAGTCTCTTTAGTATCTCGTTTTCTTTAGTTTCTTTATTAAGGGTTGTTGTTTGTTTTTGTTTTTTTTTTGTTTGTTGTTTTTTTTGTAATTTCTTCCTTTCTTTAGTTTCTTTCTTCAGTTTCATTCTTTGTAATTTCTTCCTTTCTTTAGTTTCTTTATTTAGTTTCACTCTTTTTCATTTATTCCATTCTTTAGTTTCTTCAATTTGATTCTTTTTAATTTCTTCCTTTCTTTCTTTAATTCTTTGTAATTTCTTCCTTCCATTAATTTATTTCTCTATTTCCATTTTTTGTAATTTCTTCCTTTCTTTAGTTACTTAATTTAGTTTCATTCTTTGCAATTTTTTCCTTTCGTTTTCATTTAATTTTTTTAGCATTTTAATCACTTTTTATTCACTTTCTTCACATATTGGCACAATCATACAATCAGACATTACAAACTTAAGAACAGACGATCAAACTTAATATGTAAAAAAAACCCAAACAAACAAACAAACAAAAAACACACACACAAGAGAGGCAAGGCCTTCAAGACACACCTGTGATACGCTTAAAATAAAAATATAATCGTTAAAATGTGTCCTGTATTTGTTATTATAAAGCTTCGGGTTAAAAAAAAAAAAAAAAAAAAGTCCTAACCAGATTTGAACCCCGCGTGTTCGGGTGAGAAGAAACTGTCTTACCCATTACACTATCGTGGCTCCTTAACTGACGTTCTAAAATTTAATATTTGAACATACTTTTTAAAAGGGCGATAAATCAATTGCGGTATTCGCAGTGAGAATGCTGTTTAACTCATATTATTCTGGTGTATCTTGGGCATTCAAAAAATCTTTAAGGGCAATAAAAAATTCTTTTCAAGTCCGCGATAAAGGAGACGTGGCTATCGCCGCAATCACACTGCAACATTTAGCCGTTTTCTCTAGATCTAGATAGATGTACAAGTTTAGTTACACCCGCCGGGAACGTAGTACGACACGGTCGATTCAATTTCTCTTTTATGTTCATTCTAATTTTATAGTTTTAAAGCTGATATGAAAATTTAGTATTTTGTTAAACTAATAACATGTACAGCCAAGTACAAGTACTTCTAAACGTATGAAGTGAAAAGGACTTCATTTTGAGAAAAGTCAAGACTGGAAATTTTTTCGTTTCCTCGTGATCAATTCAAGGGTATTAACTCGCATGGTTTACAGTTTTTAACTGTGAATTCCGACTGATTCTGTGAATATTTTTATGGCAGTTTGGGGCATAATCCAGTTAGTGATGAGGCGTTCACAAATCTTTCTCTGAATAAATATTTAACGGTCTCCTTCTCCAACTTTCCATCACACGTTATCGTGTATTGTCAATTGAATATAGGATTGAACGGGCAGGTCAACATTGGTGGCAAGTATTTTGTGTATTAGTCGTATCTGAAACCATTTTAACTAAATTTCCTGAATATTCTGAATTGTCTTGAATGTCTTCATCCAGTTAACTTCTGTACACAATTTGTCATTCCATTTCTTACAATATTTTGCTTCTACACCATCCTTTATAATACAAGCTTGTTCCTCTCTTCACTGAGCATATCAGATATAATGCTCTAGAGTAATTTGATTTGTAATTGTTTTTGTTTTTTAATGAATATCTAATGTTCGAACGAATGCTTTTATCCTTTTAATAACTGCGGCAGACCTTAGAAAATTAGCTCGAATATGGTATTTATTGATGATATCAGTATATGTCATGAAAGTTCCATCTTCAATGCACAGGTCAGCAATGAAGCAAGCATTCTTTTTAATTCATTCGTTCTGCCTTAGTGAAATGTTTATATTCAGTGAATCATTAAAACAAATTGGTACTGCTAATGTTTCAGCTTGAGTTGTGGGTTTGATTTTGTCAAAGAAATGTTTATATGCTTGAAATGTGTCTTTCCAAAATAAGTTGTCGCTATATGCACTGAACAAACTATTTGGTCCAAATTTGTCTAAGTTTTCTGTATTTGGATGCATTGATAACAGAACCAATTTCCACTTATGATTTGTAGTTTTAATTTTCTTATCCAACTTAATTTTAAAGCATGCATAAAGCAAGTTAAATCTGGAAATCCTAGTCCTCCTCCCTCCCCTATTCTGTTTCTTGCTACCTTTCTACTAATACAGTTTTGTTTTTGATTCCACACAAATTTTAAGCTAAGTTCATGTAGAACTTGCCTAAATTCATCTGGTGGGTCAGGTAAAAGTGATTTTAGAACTGCTATTCTACCTAGCCGTGCTAAAATTCTTTTGATCCAAAGTGTGTGCAGTTGTTTAATTTCCATACATGTTTCAGTGTAATTTATATTTTTACAGTCTGTAAAGGTCAGCATTAAGCCGTACTCCTAATATTTTTAATTTCTGGGGTTCCATTCGATTTTAAGATTCGGTAAATACTTTTTTGTCGATTTTCTTTCTCTTCCTAACCAGATAGGTGATGTTTTCTCATAATTCATATTTAACCCTGTTTATCTGTTTAACACTCTAATTGTTTCATCAAAGGAATGTCTTTATAAACGCTGTGTATAATCGGCAAATTGTGCTATTTTTAGTTCATTCTGGTTTACAGGTATACCCTTAATGTTTCTATTTTGTCTTATATTAGCCAAGAATTCAGCACACAAGAAGAAGAAATAAGGTGAGATAGGATCACCTTGTCTGCAGCCTCTACTAATTTCAAACCATTTAGGTGTCTGTCCATATAGTATCACAGTGGCCTTAATGTTTTTATAAAATGTTTCAATCCAGTTACAAATACAATCCCCAAATCCAAACGCTATAATTACTTTCAAAATAAAATCCAAGTCAATTGTATCAAAGGTCTTTTCAAAGTCAATACATGATAACAACACTGGCATATTTGTCTTATTCAAATAGTACATTAAATCGTATATTAGCCTTATCTCCAGTGTATCTTCCAGGTACAAAACCTGTTTGGTCTTCACTAATTAGACTAGGCAATACTTTCTTTCTTCGGTTTCTTTCTGTCTTTCTTTATTAAGCATGTTTCTGTGTAGTTTCTGCGTTATTCCTTTATGTTGTCTGATAAATATCATTGTATCTGACTGTAACGTGTATGTAAGCCAGATTTCTTGGGTGAGAAACTGACTTTGGTTCCGATTCTGAGCTGACACCAGATTGACAGCTTCAGTACCCTGAATTTCTCTGTCAGATAATAAAGGTATCCTGATTATGATTCTGAGTCTGGTTCTGATGTAGGTACACGAGGTTCCAGCTGAGATTTGAACGTGAACACTTGGTTTGTACGTCAGGACCGGGGGGCCATGAAGCTGTCTGTCCTTCTGTTTCTGACTTTGTCCTGCACACTGTTGTTTCAGTGTGAGTTCATCTCTATGTTTGTGTGTGTGTGTGTGTGTGTGTGTGTGTGTGTGTGTGTGTGTGTGTGTGTGTGTGTGTGTGTGTGTGTGTGTGTGTGTGTGTGTGTGTGTGTGTGTGTGTGTGTGTGTGTGTGTGTGTGTGTGTGTGTGTGTGTGTGTGTGTGTGTGTAACAAAAACAAAAACAAAAACAATGATTTATGCAGACCATCTGGCCCATATGAAAGGGGAAAAGCGTACACATAGGATGCTGTAGGTGAGTAAGAAAAGGATTTGCTCCAAAAAGCATGCGCACTTCTGAACACACGAAGTTCTATGTGGTGTCATTTAATAATCCTAAAACAACAGATGTAAAGAGTTCGTTTCACTTTCTAAGTTTCTAACATTCATTTAGAAATACCGCCACTTTAAATTCCAGTTTAGCTGTCATGTTATTGCACAGTAACTGTTTCGTGCGAAGGAAAGCGATAACAGCAAAGGGGTAAGAACAGTTTGCAGTATATCCATGACAACAGCATGATAGCATGTGTTGGACATACCAACAGGAAATGAAACAGATCCTCTTTCATTGTCCATCACATTGTTTACAAAAAAGATCAAGGATTTGTTGTGAAGTTTGAGGGAAGGGAGGTTGCGTCTGCGGTCCTCAGGCTTCCCCCAACGACTACTTTTGTCGTTATGGGCCTGAGGGGTGAGGGGGGAGGGTTGGGTGTACCATTCAAGGGTAGCCGATTGCACATCAATACACATCAAACACGGCAATGTTGACTTTCATAGCCAGCTCTCTTTTATTGTTATCGATGATACGCTCAATAATCGGGGTAACATGAGAGCAAAACATATCATTCTTGACAGAACGAGTCCATCAGTCGCTGTTAAAACAGAGATATAAACCAAACAGAAATAACAATGATAATGATAATGAACTGTTTTTTAAAACAGCATGAAATGTTGTGCAAATGAGTACTGAATGCGCTATACACAATTCACTCATGCGGAAGGTATAGATAACCAGACGGACACACAAACAGAGACAGACGGACAGACAGACAGGCCGACAGACAGACAGACAGGCGGAGAGATCTTTGCAGTGGACAGACAGTGCTAATCGTTCACACCCACGTGCAGGTGACGGCAGGAGAAGAGACAGAAGAAGGCAGAACAATGACCAACCCTCCTCTGACAACGGTACACTTGACCAACAAGGTGGGTACAACAACAACAATTGGAGAAAAAAAACATAATATAATAATAACAATAATAATAATAATAATAATAACAATGATGATGATGATGATGATAATAATAATAATAATAATAATAATTATTATTATTATTATTATTATAAAAATAACAATGAAAACGATAGGCAGCAGGCAGACAGAATGACATGCAGACAGATACAGACAGAAAGACAGAGACAGACGGGCAGAACGAAAGGAGATGAAGAGATGGACAGACAGACAGGGAGGTAGGTAGACAAACAGACAGTCGGAAAAAGACATTTTGCAGCATTGTTTAGGCAGACAGACAATGACACTCAGAAAGACACAGACAGAAAGACAGAGACACAGACAGACGGACAGACAATGCAACTCAATGTTCTGTAAACGCCTCACTCATAAGGGAGGTATACACTGACAGAAGGACAGACACATGGACTGACAGAGAGACAGATGGATGGAAAGATGGGCGGACAGAGAAAGGAGAAATGGTGAGAAACAGGCAGACATATACAGACAGAAAGACAGACACAGATGTACGGACAGAACGAAAAGAGATGTAGAGACGGACACATGCAAGCCGGCAGACAGATAAACGCACAGGCAGACAGACAATGACACAAAGAAACAGACAGACAGACGGACGGACAGAATGTGCAGCTCAATGCACTGTTCACATATCACTCAAGGATAAGGAAGAACAATAACCAGCCCCCTTCTGACATCGATACACGTGACCAAAA
>NC_134894.1:28071748-28081748 GCF_041734735.1 Babylonia areolata | reverse complement strand
AGCCAATATGCAATGACCTGGCAAAAGCGTGCTCAATCTTTTTCTCTCTTTTTTTTTCTCTTTTTTTCCCCCATCGCCCACATCCCTTTCAGTAAGAAGCATGTGGGTTTTATGTCAACACTCATCTCAGGTGATAAGGTCACGGGAAAAACGACCCCAAGACCACTTTGAACATCGCACAAAACTAGTTTTTACCTCAAGGTTGGTGTGGACTATTCGTTAGTTCTACATCTTTAACAGAGAGTCCAAACAACAAATAGTCGTTCAGAGCGCTAATTTTGATGAACCAAACAGAAACGGGCACAATGTTTCGGTAAAATTGCCTTTCTAAGGTGAACAGACAAATAATGCATTAAGACGAATCTATAGCAGAATAGAATGCCCCCTTTTTTTATAACTGTGTGAAGAGTTTTTCGAGCACTTTGATCTAAATGATCGTAAAGTTCATGAGACAATTGAGCACGAAGCGGTGTAAAGGTAACACTGAATACCGATAGATACAAGTCAGATCAAGTCAACTTTACATCTCTCAGGAGAAATTATCATTTGATCGTATTACTCACGACACAAAACAGAAAACATACACTTATCAAAATACACGTACATGTATATGTTTAATTAAGCATTTAAGGAGATCACATAAAATTACATTGACATATTTCAGAACACTTTAAATGTACTTAAGAACAATTAACAGTACCAAAAAAAAATAATAATAAAATAAAGAAAGAAAGAAAGAAGAAAGAAATGTAGTTAAATGCAATTAATGAATGAATCATTTGATCTATCATAAAATTGATAATTATGGTTGATTTTTGACTGGTTGATTATTTGATTAGAATGGAATCAATCCATTTATGAATCAATTAACCCCAAATTATCTGAACAAATGAATGGAATAATTCAATCAATGAATAAATGAAGTAAGAATAGAAATGTTGAAAAGAGATAAACAAACGTGAAATGAGAAAATAGATGAATAGATAAAGTTTAATAAATGAAGAAAATACATCAATAACAAATACGTTGATACCAAAAAAAAAAAAAAAAAAAAGAAGGAAGAAATAAATTTATATAAAATAAAATAAGGTAAGTAAACATTTGAAATGAAACGTGAAAAAAATAATGATACTAAAATCCACAAACTACCTAACCACCTGCCCACTTACACACCTGTCAGGTATGATGAATCATCTGCTGGAGGAGGGGGAGGGGGAGGGACGGCGGGGCAGGGACGTGGTGTCGGTCAACATCCAGAGAGGGAGGGAACATGGCCTGAGGTCCTACAACCACTGGAGGGAGTTCTGCAAGCTTCCTCTTCTCCCTGACTTCTCCCACTTCCAGAACCTCGGGGAGAAGTTCCAGGCAGTGTACAGGTGAGTGTGGTGAATCGGGGTGTGTGTGTGTGTGTGTGTGTGCGCGCGCGCGCGCGCGTGCGTGCGTGTATGCATACACATCAGGACAGGACTTTGTATGAGACTTTACTGGTTTATCTGTATATAACTAAGGTGGATTCCTGAACTGTTCCAAATAGAATTTTAAAAAAATAATTTTAAAATAATAAACAAAAACCACTGTTTAAACCAACTGATGGGTGACCGACCTCCCACCCTTTCCTTCTCTGGCTTGCAATGTCATCACCATTGACGTCACCACTTCACTCCCATGACTTACACTCACCTCACCGCTGGTGACGTCACCACTTCACTCCCATGACTTACACGAACGTCAAGACTGGTGACGTCACCACTTCACTCCTATGACAAACACGAACGTCAGGGCTTGGTAACGTCACCACTTCACTCCCATGACTAACTAAAACGTCAGGGTTGGTGACGTCACCCACTTCACTCCCATGACTTATACGAACATTAGAGCTGGTGACGTTACCCCACTTCACTCCCATGACTTACACTCAACTCACCACTGATGACGTCAATCACTTCCCCTCCCACATGGCTTTCACTCACGACGTCGTCACCGGTGACGTCACAGTCACGTGGACGACGTGGACCTGTTCCCGGCCGCCCTGGCGGAGGAGCGGGTGGGGGAGGTAGGGGAGACTCTGACCTGCCTGCTGTCCCGACAGTTCGAGGACCTTCGCTTCTGTGACCGCTTCTGGTGGGAGACCAAGGACCCTCTTATCGGCTTTGCCTCTGGTGGGTGGGTGGTTAAGGTGACGCGCGCGCGCGCGCGCGCGTGTGTGTGTGTGTGTGTGTGTGTGTGTGTGTGTGTGTGTGTGTGTGTGTGTGTTCTGTACGTGCAGCCTGCCCCGTGTGGGAGTGGGAGGTGTAGCGTGGGGGGGATGGGATGGACTGTGAGATTAGGACAGGGGGGTGTTTGTTTGTTTGTTTTTTTATTTATTCATTCATTTATTTATCTGTTTGTTTGTCTATTTATTTGTTTGTTTAGTTTTGGTGTGTTTTTTTTATTATTTATTCGTTTATCTATTTATTTGTTTATTCATTTATTTCAGGTGTTTGAGATGCTTGAGGCCGGGGGGGGGGGGGGGTGCTATGCAACGGGCCTCCCATACAAACACACGATGGCTTGAGTCTCCTCTCCAAACGCGCGCACACACACACACACACACACACACACACACACACACACATCGGGAGTTCTGAGTCCACGCACACAAGGAGCAATCCTAGCTCAGATTGTGCTTCTTGTGGATATTGCAGATGGCGCCAGTTCCCAGTTTCATCATGTATTTCTTCCAAATACGTTTTAACTTGTAAAAAAAATCAACAGACAAATAGAAATACTTGGGGGTTGCTTTAAGGGGAGAAATATGTGAACCAGAATGACCATGTGGGGGAACAATGTGTAACTCTGTCGTGGACTCCAGTGGAGTGGTGACTTTGTGGTAATATGCCTGTCTAAAAAGCGAGTGTACATGGGTTCAAGTCCAATAAACGAACCTGGATTTTTACACACTCCCCGCCTCTAGACCTTGAGTGGTGGTCTTGGTGTCTCCAGCATACACATTATACACGTAAGAAGAACCCTCGGCACCAAAGGGGTTGTCCCTGGCAAAATTCGGTCGCAAAACACATTCTGAAAGTGAAAAAAAAGAATATGAATACTGAAAACATTTATATAATGGTGGCACTGGAGTTTGGCAACGCGCTTTTCCCGGGGAGATCGGCCGGAAATTCGCACAGAGAAATCTGTTGTGATAAGGTATAATACAATACAATGCAAATCCGGTAGGAGTTACTTTGGCAGGTACATTAGGGGTGCCAAAACAACTGTAACATACTACGATGCTTCAGAACTAAGCCACCATTAGCACAAAGGGTGTATCAATTACCCCCACCCTCTTTTTATAAACTTACTGCCCAAACTCTTCCTTCCATAAAAACGGGGAAAAAACAGAGCATGGAACTTATTGCAAAACAAGGGCAGCAGAACGAACAGCAACAACCACGACGACGACGACGATAAGAACAAAAGAGCCACTAAAAATTAACGGACCGTATGTTCGTGGCCACTCGACAAGACCTTACCACTTCTGAAGAGCGGAATTTGGACAGATGCAAACAGATTTCAACGCCATATCCAAACACCATATCTGTATGTATTTTACGTCTTGATAGTTTGATTGATTTCGCTTTCTGTATTCGTCTTCGATAAAAAAAAAAAAATTTAAAATTTAAAAAATTTGAAAACGCGTGACATACACCGTTACAAGACATGAATACATGCATGTGTGTAGATGGAGCTCGAGGCTGTATGTGTGTGGGGGGGGGGGAGCGGAGGGGGGGGCTGCGCGTGTGAGCACGTGTTTTTGCATGAAGCATTATCCATTCCAATTTCAATATAAGGAGTTAAACTCATCATATTTCAAGCGGAGTGCATCTGTCTGAAAGATAGGCAAGAATCTGATCGATCTATGATCAGTTTTCAGTCATTGCAGGTTTGTGAAATGTTTACATCTCTGATCACGATGACGATGTGATGCCGTTGATGTTGATGAGGAGGAGGAAGGAGAAGGAGAAGAGGAGGGGGAGGAGAAGAAGGAGGAGGAGAAAGAAGGAGGCGGGGGAAGGAAGTCATTATTTTTCTCCGTTTCCACAGACAAACTACGGGAGGAGATAGACAAAACGAAGCTGTCGCACGTCATATGTCGCACTACGCAGGTGTATGACATCCAACCTGACGTCTTCAAACTGCCCAACAGGCAGAGGTGAGCCGGAACAAAGAAGAGATGATAGCAATTTGTACTGGAATCAGCGGATGACCCACACGAACGAACGTGCATAACAAATCATACTGTATTAAAAGAGTTCATTAAACTTGTAGACGCAGATAAGCAAATACAGCACACACGCACACACACACACACACACACACACACACACACACACACACACACACACACACACACACACACACACACACACACACACACACACACGTTCAAACAACGTATGGTAGACTGTTGTAGACAAGACTGGTCAAGCAACTTACATTGTTTTAGTCGTTATGAAATATACCGTTCCTTTAAAACTTTGCTGCTACCAGAAAGATATTTATCTGATCTTACCAATGCTGAGTTCGGGGTTCAGATTTGGAGTAAACGAATTTAATCAGCGTTATAAAGATAGCTTGAAAATTGTACATTTTCTGGGGGGAACAAAGACGAAATTTTTATAACCTCATTTTCTGATGGCAAACGGGTTCTGTTAAGACTTAGTAAATCACAAAACACTAAAACATATCACAGCAGGTTTCGAATTGATTGATTAAAAAAAAAGAATCATGACATCTTGAAATCTGGTTTTCTTTTGATATTTTGTCATCTGCCTCAACATAGCTCTGTCCTTTCATCTTACGCTGTCCTTCCGCCAGGTTTTCCGCTTTTTTGACTCACTTGTGTAAACAATGTGAGTCTATGTTTTAACCCGGTGTCCGGTTGTCTCTGTGTGTGTGTGTGTGTGTGTGTGTGTGTGTGTGTGTGTGTGTGTGTGTGTGTGTGTGTGTGTGTGTGTGTGTGTCCGTGGTAAACTTTAACATTGACATTTTCTCTGCAAATACTTTGTCAGTTGACACCAAATTAGGCATAAAAATAGGAAAAATTCAGTTCTTTCCAGTCATCTTGTTTAGAACAATATTGCGCCTCTGGGATGAGCACAAATTTTTTTTAAAAGAAGCCAAATTATATGCAAACTGCAGTTATTTTATTTTATTTTTTTCTCTAAACTTGGCACTTTGATCTGATATTCTGACACAACAACAAGAGCAGTCATTATTATCATTTTTTTGTTCAAACAGGAACTTCTTTTGCAAAGCATGGAAGTTTTATTTATTTTGCAAACGTTTTGGTGCAGATAGTAAAAAAGGGAAATTACTCTGTAATTAATGCTAGGGGGACTGAATTTGCTTTAAACTGATCTTTCTTATCTTAAACATTGCATTTTCAAATTATACTCAATATATAAAAAGCTTGTGTGTTTTACTCTCAGTGTACAGGGCTTTCACTATGTTCATTCGCCCAAGTGGTCTTTTTCGGAAAATACTAAAATCAATACGAGTGGACTTTACAGATCTATTGGCTGAGCCCTGAAGGTCATGGGCAAAAATCAACTGCGTGCACATATATATACACATTCAAAGCGCGTGCTCATATTCTTCGCGAACGCGAACGACGCCGTTTTGTTTCAAGTTGTTGACCTGCCCGTTCAATCCTATATTCAATGGACAATACACGATAACATGTGATGGAAAGTTGGAGAAGGAGACCGTTAAATATTTATTCAGAGAAAGATTTGTGAACGCTTCATCACTTACTGGATTATGCCCCAAACTGCCATAAAAATATCCACAGAATCAGTCGGAATTCACAATTAAAAATTGTAAACCATGCGAGTTAATACCCTTGAATTGATGAAACGAAAAAAATTCCAGTCTTGACTTTTCTCAAAATGAAGTCCTTTTCACTTCATACGACGTTTAGAAGTACTTGTACTTGGCTGTACATGTTATTAGTTTAACAAAATACTAAATTTTCATATCAACTTTAAAACTATAAAACTAGAATGAACATAAAAGAGAAATTGAATCGACCGTGTCGTACTACATTCCCGGCGGGTGTAACTAAACTTGTACATCTATCTAGATCTAGAGAAAACGGCTAAGTGTTGTAGTGTGATTGCAGGGATAGCCACGTCTCCTTTGCCGCGGACTTGTATGTTCAAATATTAAATTTTAGAACGTCAGTTAAGGAGCCACGATAGTGTAATGGGTAAGACAGTTTCTTCTCACCCGAACACGTGGGGTTCGAATCTGGTTAGGATTTTTCTTTTCTTTTTCTTTTTTTTTTTTTTTCGTTTTTTTTTTAACCCGAAGCTTTATAATAACAAATACAGAACACATTTTAAATAATAGATTTTTTTTAAGTATATCACAAGTAAGTCTTGAAGGCCTTGCCTCTCTTGTTTTTCTTTGAGCCCACATAAGCACAATGTGATAATGTTCTGTGTATACTGTAATTGTTGTCTCTCTCTCTCTCTCTCTCTCTCTCTCTCTCTCTCTCTCTCTCTCTCTGTTTTTTTAAACAGCAACAAGGAAAAGCCATGTTCACAAATACTGGAGAAAGCCATGAACTTAAGTCTCTTCTGAAACTACGATCCTTCAAGAAGAAAAGAAAAAAGGTGATGTTGTTGAGAATGGAGAATAATCATAAGTGTTTCATGTCGGTTTCGATGAACGAGCACTGATCTTGGTTAAGAAGGAATTTTTAAATGTCCTGTCACACATACTTGTGATTGTAGACATTTTCTTAAAGTATTAATTTTCATCATAAAAAAAATCAACAATTATAAAGGTAGGACAGGAGGTGTGGAGGGTGTGTGGTGAGTTTGAGGGAAACAGAACAGATGGGCTTTGTATAATGACTAGTTAAATTTACTCGCTCAGGAAATGTTTGTACAACATGTTTCATTATCACGCCAGACATTGTTCACCAAGCATTCTGATCGTTGTATCGTGTTTTACAGGTGTGCCGGCTGTGCTTCCGTGAAGGACGGAGGGATCAGTGGCAAGAGTCTTCGTTTATCTCGTCTTTTTAGTTCGCCTCTGTCATCTACAGTGGTAGCGTTCATCACACACACACACACACACACACACACACACACACACACACACATGCACACGAGCGCGTACACACCGGGATGTTATGTACAGTCTGTTCTTTCAGGTGACTGCATACTGATTCCGCAGCCGTTGGTAATCCCACATATTAGCTGTGTGGTCCCTTCTACCCAGTTCCGCTGACAATGTCTGCGAGAGTTAGATCCTTAAAGATTATCGGTAATAATACCATTGTGTAAGCGCGCATCAGAAGTTAAAGAACCTAAAAAATGAATGATAAAAATGTCCATTAGTAAATAAACACCTTGGTATACACCACTTTTTTCTGCTGATTTTTATATGTTTGATTACAGTCATGTTTTGTGTTGTATATTGCTTTCAATTGAGGAATGGTGAGAAAACAACAGAAAACAGAAAAAGAAAACAAAAAAGAAGGAAAAACGAAAACAACGAAAAAGAGGAGGATGGGGGACTTATTTAAGAAAAAATCAAAAATCAAAAACAATAAAGAAATCTGCTGGGTGTTTCTTAAAAAGAACCCATGGCAACGAGAATTTTGTCAGTGGATTTCATTTTACATAATTTGGCCAGAGGACAACATTCTCGTTGCCATGGGTTCTTTTTCAGTGCGCTAAGTGCGTGCTGCACACGGGACCTCGGTTTATCGTCTCATCCGAAAGACTAGACGTTCAGTTTGAGTTTCCAGTCAAACCTGGGAGAAAGGGCAAGAGAGGGAATCGAACCCACACCCTCACAGAGACTCTGTATAGGCAGCTGAGCGTCTTAACCATTCTGCCACATTCTTCTTTGGGAAAGAGACCCTGCACTGCTGCTGAGTCACTTCGGTGGTGTTCGGTAGTGCCTGTTCTGACAAAACATACTTTGGACACCATATACCACCTACTAAGCCCCCTACTGACGATAATAATGGTTTGGTCGCGGAGCCAGACTGAGTGAGCGTCTCCTCCAGAATGGAGACCGCCACCACGTCCCTTCAACGGCACTCCCCCATAAATCCGCCGACACTGAAGACCTTGACAAGATTCACCCCAAGCGCGGAAGTGCAGGGGTATCGAAACTGAGGTCACCATGAGAGCCATGAGAAAGGCCGCATAATATGGGGTGCTTTTTTTTTTATTAAAAATTAATGATAACCCGGCGTCAGCCAGGCACGAGAGATACAGACATTTGAAATGTTAGTCAGGAAATTAGAAGACACATCTTTTAAGTGGACGAAACTCGACTGTGTGGTCCCAGTCTTCCCTTTTAAGCCCATAACACTCTCAACTCGGGGTAGGAGCCGGCCACGGGCTGAAAACCCCATCTCCGATGGGATTCGAACTGGCGTCCTCCAGGCCGTCAGTCCGCGACTCTAACCACTTCGCCACGGAGACGGATATTATCTTGAACGCAAACAGCTTTACTATCAAGAAGACACACACACACACATACATATATTATATATATATATATATATATATATATATATATTATACACAGACACAGACACAGACTCAGACATACACACACACACACACACACACACACACACACACATATATATATATATATATATGTATATATATAGAGAGAGAGAGGGGGCGGGGGGTTACCAGTCTATAATAGTACGATGGGAAATCCATCACTTTTGCTGTAAAGCCCTTTAACATTCGATATGAAATCCTGTCAACAGCACTAGCTTGATATCTGTTCCACACTGAAGACTTGAGCAGTATACATCATTCTGTGACTGACTGTTGAATAAGTATTGCAAAAGTATTCTCCATTCTTTGTGCATCCCTTTTTGCTGCTTTGCTCCACTTCATTTCCTTTTCCTTTTCCTTTTTCTTCTTCTCCTTCTTCTTCTTCGTTCGTGGGCGGCAACTCCCACGTTCACTCGTACGTACACGAGTGGGCTTTTACGTGTATGACCGTTTTTACCCCGCCATGTTGGCAGTCATACTCCGTTTTCGGGGGTCCTTTGATACCAATACGAGAGAGTACCCAGCAAAATTCTGTGATTATGCCTTTGGCTGATAGAATTTGTAATAAATAATTTATTTCAAAAAAGATATCTGGTCCAGTTTTGTGTTCATAATTTTAATGCATATAACACTGATTTTTTAGTCAACCAATAAAACTACTTTGAATTTAGTTGCTGGGAGATTTATCAGATATTCCAACGCAAGCATTAAAGCAACTAGTTCTGCTGTAAGTATAGATAGCATTCTTCCAAGATAAAATGATCTTTCAATTTTAAGTGTAGGAATTACAAAAGCCGCACCCGTGTTTTTGTTTTCAAGCACTGGGCCATCTGTGCACCCGTGTTTTTGTTTTCAAGCATTGGGCCATCTGTGCACCCGTGTTTTTGTTTTCAAGCATTGGGCCATCTGTGCACCCGTGTTTTTGTTTTCAAGCATTGGGCCATCTGTGCACCCGTGTTTTTGTTTTCAAGCATTGGGCCATCTGTGCACCCGCATTTTTGTTTTCAAGCATTGGGCCATCTGTGCACCCGCATTTTTGTTTTCAAGCATTGAGCCATCTGCAAACACCTAAGTCAAAACCTCTAAGCCCAGTTGCTTGTATGTATCTATAGGATTTAGCACACATAATAAAGACGTGGTTAACAATCCCAGACTGAAAAGCATACATGACGAGAATTGACACATACTGTGGTCGTTTCAAGACCCACTCTGCGCGTGTACGCGCACACATTCAAACACGCATACACACGCACGCACGCGCGTGCACGCACACACACACACACACACACACACATACACACAAACACGCATGCACATACACACACACACACACACGCTTGCGCGCACGCACAAATACCACCCAAATGCTGTACAGTGACATGCGAACGCAGAGACATTCACTCACACAACAACAACTA
>NC_134894.1:28054248-28066748 GCF_041734735.1 Babylonia areolata | reverse complement strand
CAATACAGAGTCCGAGAGGGTTTGGGTCGAATCCCGCTCTCGACTTTTCTCCAACGTTTCCCTGGAAAATCAAACTGAGCGTCCAGTCGTTTGGATGAGACGATAAACCGAGGTCCCGTGTGCAGCACACTCTTGGCGCACTGAAAAACAACAACAGACTTTTGCCAGAGAACACATTCATTCGACACTGTTCTCTGGCAAAACTTTATAGACGAAATCCACTCTGACAGGCACACAAATATATGTGCATGCATACAAGGCCTGACTAAGCGTTGGGTTATGCTGCTGGTCAGGCATCCGCCCAGCAGATGTGGTGTAACACATATGGATTTGTCCGAACGCAGCGAAGCTTCCGTGAGGAACTGAATCTGAAACTGACTTGGACAACAGCATCTGCAGCAATCGCCGGCAGACGGAAGATGTCGCGACTCCTGCTACTGCTGCTGCCGCTGGCCAGTGTGACAAGGCTGACTGCAGGTAGGTGTCCTACACGCACGTGCATCCAGTTCATATCCTACATACATTTCATGTGGTACATACAGTTCACACGATGTAACAGGGTGGAGATATTGAAACCTGCCTTCTCTGAATCCACTTCCACGACAGAGCTCGACCACACTAAGTGTCGCCTAGCTGATAATCTGATAATCTGTTTTAGAAAGTGAAAATATGCAACCTGGCTGAGAGCCGCAGGGTACGGGGCGTTTTGTCTGCTTCAAGCATCAACCAAGCTGGAGCATATACGTTAAGTCAGTCAGAAATAAGGGAACACACACACACACACACACACACACACACACACATATATATATATATATATATATATATAGAGAGAGAGAGAGAGAGAGAGAGAGAGAGAGAGAGAGAGAATGATAATGAAGGGCGACATAAATTCTAGTGCACACATTCACTCGACACAAATAAAACGCGGTCCATAAATTCACAGGGTGTGAAGGATGAGAAGCAATTGTCCATCGCAGCGCTCCGGAGATATCTTTGCACTTGCACTTGTCGGTTTATTTTGGATTATATATCTCTTTTTTTTTCCGGACATTGTAAAACAAAATGAAATTCATGCCCATTAGTTCCCTTGTTACGTTCCTTGAAAAATGTGTTTTCTCTGTCTTCACCTTCTCTTTTTGTCTATTTCTCTCTGCGGTTTACGAAGATCTGTGACAAAACTTTAATAAAGGACTCATGTATGTATTTGGAAGTTGAGAGATGATTTTCCTTGACTGGCCACTGTATGTTTCTGCACCGACTGACCGGTGTGTGTTTCTGCACCACAATGACTGACCGGTGTGTGTTTCTGCACCACAATGACTGACCGGTGTGTGTTTCTGCACCACAATGACTGACCGGTGTGTGTTTCTGCACCACATTGACTGACCGGTGTGTGTTTCTGCACCACAATGACTGACCGGTGTGTGTTTCTGCACCACAATGACTGACCAGTGTTCTGTGTTTCTGCACCACAATGACTGACCGGTGTGTGTTTCTGCACCACAATGACTGACCGGTGTGTGTTTCTGCACCACAATGACTGACCAGTGTTCTGTGTTTCTGCACCACAATGACTGACCGGTGTGTGTTTCTGCACCACAATGACTGACCGGTGTGTGTTTCTGCACCACAATGACTGACCGGTGTGTGTTTCTGCACCACAATGACTGACCAGTGTTCTGTGTTTCTGCACCACAATGACTGACCGGTGTGTGTTTCTGCACCACAATGACTGACCGGTGTGTGTTTCTGCACCACATTGACTGACCGGTGTGTGTTTCTGCACCACAATGACTGACCGGTGTGTGTTTCTGCACCACAATGACTGACTGGTGTGTGTTTCTGCACCACAATGACTGACCGGTGTGTGTTTCTGCACCACAATGACTGACCGGTGCGTGTTTCTGCACCACAATGACTGACCGGTGTGTGTTTCTGCACCACAATGACTGACCGGTGCGTGTTTCTGCACCACAATGACTGACCGGTGTGTGTTTCTGCACCACATTGACTGACCGGTGCGTGTTTCTGCACCACAATGACTGACCGGTGCGTGTTTCTGCACCACAATGACTGACCGGTGTGTGTTTCTGCACCACAATGACTGACCGGTGTGTGTTTCTGCACCACATTGACTGACCGGTGTTCTGTGTTTCTGCACCACATTGACTGACCGGTGTTCTGTGTTTCTGCACCACAATGACTGACCGGTGTGTGTTTCTGCACCACAATGACTGACCGGTGCGTGTTTCTGCACCACAATGACTGACCGGTGTGTGTTTCTGCACCACATTGACTGACCGGTGTGTGTTTCTGCACCACAATGACTGACCGGTGTGTGTTTCTGCACCACAATGACTGACCGGTGTGTGTTTCTGCACCACAATGACTGACCGGTGTGTGTTTCTGCACCACAATGACTGACCGGTGTGTGTTTCTGCACCACAATGACTGACCGGTGTGTGTTTCTGCACCACAATGACTGACCGGTGTTCTGTGTTTCTGCACCACAATGACTGACAGGTGTGTGTTTCTGCACCACATTGACTGACCGGTGTGTGTTTCTGCACCACAATGACTGACCGGTGTGTGTTTCTGCACCACATTGACTGACCGGTGTGTGTTTCTGCACCACAATGACTGACCGGTGTGTGTTTCTGCACCACAATGACTGACCGGTGTGTGTTTCTGCACCACAATGACTGACCAGTGTTCTGTGTTTCTGCACCGCAATTACTGACCAGTTTTCTGTGTTTCTGCACCACAATGACTGACCAGTGTTCTGTGTTTCTGCACCACAATGTCTGACCAGTGTTCTGTGTTTCTGCACCGCAATGACTGACCAGTGTTCTGTGTTTCTGCACCACAATGACTGACCAGTGTTCTGTGTTTCTGCACCACAATGACTGACCAGTGTTCTGTGTTTCTGCACCACAATGACTGACCAGTGTTCTGTGTTTCTGCACCGCAATGACTGACCAGTGTTCTGTGTTTCTGCACCACATTGACTGACCAGTGTTCTGTGTTTCTGCACCACAATGACTGATCGGTGTGTTTCTGCACCACAATGACTGACCGGTGTGTGTTTCTGCACCACAATGACTGACCGGTGTGTGTTTCTGCACCACCATGACTGACTGGTGTGTGTTTCTGCACCACAATGACTGACCGGTGTGTGTTTCTGCACCACATTGACTGACCGGTGTGTGTTTCTGCACCACAATGACTGACCGGTGTGTGTTTCTGCACCACAATGACTGACCGGTGTGTGTTTCTGCACCACAATGACTGACCGGTGTGTGTTTCTGCACCACAATGACTGACTGGTGTGTGTTTCTGCACCACAATGACTGACTGGTGTGTGTTTCTGCACCACAATGACTGACCGGTGTGTGTTTCTGCACCACAATGACTGACTGGTGTGTGTTTCTGCACCACAATGACTGACCGGTGTGTGTTTCTGCACCACAATGACTGACCGGTGTGTGTTTCTGCACCACATTGACTGACCGGTGTGTGTTTCTGCACCACAATGACTGACCGGTGTGTGTTTCTGCACCACAATGACTGACTGGTGTGTGTTTCTGCACCACAATGACTGACTGGTGTGTGTTTCTGCACCACAATGACTGACTGGTGTGTGTTTCTGCACCACAATGACTGACCGGTGTGTGTTTCTGCACCACATTGACTGACCAGTGTTCTGTGTTTCTGCACCGCAATGACTGACCAGTGTTCTGTGTTTCTGCACCACAATGACTGACCAGTGTTCTGTGTTTCTGCACCGCAATGACTGACCAGTGTTCTGTGTTTCTGCACCACAATGACTGACCAGTGTTCTGTGTTTCTGCACCGCAATGACTGACCAGTGTTCTGTGTTTCTGCACCGCAATGACTGACCAGTGTTCTGTGTTTCTGCACCGCAATGACTGACCAGTGTACTGTGTTTCTGCACCACAATGTCTGACCATTGCACCGCTCCACTGACCTCAGGAGTCAGCCGCTGTCCAAGGAGCACCTCTACCACCTTTGCTGCCACCCACCACCACCATCCTCAAGGCTCCTCAGGTAAATTGATTGCAGCTCACCCCAAAAAACAGAGTATGGCTGCCTACATGGCGGGGTAAAAACGGTCATACACGTAAAAGCCCACTCGTGTACATACGAGTGAACGTGGGAGTTGCAGCTCACGAACGAAGAAGATTGCAGCTCATACATGACGAGAGAAGAATGAGAGGAGAGGTCATTAACGTCAAAGCTTATTGTTACGGTAAATTGCAGCTCACATATGAAGAAGAAAGAACGACAGGTCATTAAAGTCAAAACTTGGTTATTATGGTAACCCGCAGTTCATATATGAAGAGAAAAGAACGATCTGTCAATAACGTCAAAGGTTAATTATCATGGTAACGTGCAGCTCATATATGAAGAGAAAAGAATGACAGGTCATTGGCGTCAATAGCTGGTTATTACGACAGACTAAAAATTTTAGATATTATGCCTTTTGTTGGAAAATGTTCTCTGTTTCTGGATACATACAGATTTTTTTTTTTTTTCGTTCGGAATCGAAAGCTTGAACTTACTTGTATATTTCAGTGGTTTTTCACCAAAAATGATACAGGAAAGTCTTCGAATGTGATTATACTTTTCATCTGTGGTTGACATGGGGTTGAAAACAGTTCACACTATCCGCACTTAACGAACTTCTTACTTCACAGTGTGTCAGTAAGCATTTTTATTATTCACTGAAAACGGAAATTGTCATATTGCTTTGTTTATCTCCACTTCTATTCCACGCGATTGTGAAGAACACCCAGCATGGACCGTTTAATCACGCACACACACACTCTCTCTCTCTCTCTCTCTCTCTCTCTCTCTCTCTTCAAACTGATTTCTCTGTTTTCAAACAAAATACATTACCAGTAATCACTTTTCGACAAAAACAACGAAACGTAATATCATCTATGCCTTCTAGCATTGGTGATATGTTTATTAATGAGGTAGTCACTCACAACGTTCTAGGAGTAGTCCGAGCGATAGCCAGAATACCTGGTTTTGCGTCATACGTTAGGGTGGGGTTTTTGTTGTTGTTGATTTTACCTGATTTGGAGGTGCTCAACCTAAATCCGTTGGAGGCCAAGTCGTATATGTTCAGCATTTTGAGTTATTGCTTAAAAAACAAAACGGCCGCCACCAGATTCGTAAATTACTAATATAAAGGACGAATGACGCATAACTGTAATTGTTTCGTACCTAATATTTTTGTCAGTCACGAAAATGATCCAAATAATCAAAATAATTTATACTATCTGAATTTGATCATATTTTAGCATGCTTTAAAAGATTTTTGCTTTTCCAAGATGGCCGTCACTGGAAGAAAACAGCACTTTTCTTGCTCATGATTGGCATGCAATATGAAGTCAATAAATCTGGCAAAGTGAATAGAAATGTTGAAAAGAAGTCGCAAGCCTTCCTCCTTTCGGGGATTGTAGCATAAAATAATTAATGGTTGCATGTTCAGAAGGCAATCAAATATAAACACGAACAGTCGATCGTGTGGAAAGCCAGTTACTCATGCCCACTTTTCGTGTCCCAGATGTTTAGACATTTTCTTTTCTATTTCGATTGGGTTGACGAATATGCCGCTATAGGATCCCATTTCCATTTGGGAATACTTCACAAGGCTGTACTCTCATCCCAGCGTCGACCCAGCTGAGAGATACAGATGCTTTAATTGTGGTGTTGATCAGGTTGATCCTCGGTTGGGTTTTCCAGTTTGAGCACGCTCAGTTGTGGTTTGGAGCTGGCGACGGGCCGAAAAAAACACAATTCACCTGCTTCTTTCCTGCGCTTGAGAATTACCAGCGAGTGTGTGTGTGTGTGTGTGTGTGTGTGTGTGTGTGTGTGCGTGCGTGTGTGTGTGTGTTCGCTCGGGTTTCACTTCAACGTCATAAGCATACCTTTCGCCACCGGCTAGGATGTTTCTTTGCCACTGCTTACATCACAGTTTTCACCACAAAAGAAACAATGTTCGCTGAAACTAAAACTAACTTCATTACTTGTACCTACCCCACCCCACCTTCCCTCCTCCCCACACCTAAAACACCACGTTGCCTGCGTTAGTTCCGGTAACTAATGCTGCCTGCAGTATTTCGTAAGTCTCTGTGGTCTATGGAACAATTTTTAAAAAATATGTTTAAATGCAGTTTCTGTGTTTGAAGACCTGCGAATCTTGAGGACTTTATCAACGGAGTGGGGCAGGGGGCAGGCCGCCTTATATATATAAAAGAACGAACTGAACAATATCAATCATCGGATCTAATTGCCTTAGTAATTAACCATCATTGTGTTTAAAATTGAGAGACGGGGAGTGTATGCGTATGTCAGGCATCTGCTCCTTTGATGCAGATGCGATGCAGCTAAAACTCTTCCTTATTCTGTCATATTCACATTCAGTGACACTCCCCCTCCCAGCCCCTTCCCCACCTCCGACATACATGCTCTCGCACCCGTGTTTACACACACACACACACACACACACACACACACACACACACACACACACACACACACACACACACAAATACAGAATCATACACATGCATATGTATATTTGTACACATACTTATGCATTCACAAATGATCAAGCACACCTCACGCAAAGAAGTGGACCTGCCTAAACTGAACTTATTGCTGAGGGAAGAGTGAGCTTTTAGACAATAATCCAAGCATATTAACAACATAACACAGGAAATATTAGAAAAAAAACCTACTAATAGACCGCATCATTGATACAAAACTTTGACACAGATGATTTTGTTGTTGTTGTTGTTGGAGGGGGGGGGGGATGGGGGGGGGTCATGTTAATGCATGCCTATTGGAAGATCAGGTCTCGGTCTATGACTCACACTTTCACCCCATTTACAACTTCTGTCATTTGCATGGAAAACAAAGGCTTTTTAAGTGCATGCGTGCGTGTGCACACGCATGCACATGGATGCGTATGAGCGCGCGAGTGCGCGCATGTGTGTGTTGTTTGTCGTTTGAAGTTAGTATTTACCCTTGGTAGCTTGGTGTTTTGTGACAACTTGTCCTTTCTTGTATATGAATCTTTGTTGATTTTTTTTCACGTATTTTTGTTGTTGTTGTTGTTGTCTCCCAGGGCTGGGTGAAATAAAAGCATGTAGCCCACCATTGCTTATTTCATTACCCTGGTGAAATATAGTTTCGTTCACTCATTCGTTCGTTCGTTCGTTCGTTCGTTCTCTCTCTCTCGCTCACACACACACACACACACACACACACACACACACACACACACACACACACACACACACACACACACACACACACACACACTGCTTTGTGTTTCCACAGATTTCCAAAGAAGCGTTTTCCAATGCGCGCGCGCGTGCGCAAACACACACACGCGCGCGCGCGCACGCACACTTACACTCACACACACACACTCTCTCTCTCACGCACACACAGATACACACACAGACACCCCACACACGCGCGTGCACACACACACACACACACACACACACACACACACACACACACACACACACACACACACACACTGTTGCTACAGTATCCCCAGGTTTTCTATAAAGTATTTTCCAGTGGATGTGTTGTTTTGTTCTCTTGCTTTCCATGTGACACCAACACCCTCGCCAGGCGAGAATAACAACAATGGCGGCAGGAGAAGCATCTACAGGTAATGCCTGTCTGTCAGTCAGTCAGTCGGTCTGTCTGTGTTTCTGTCTGTCTGTCTGTCTGTCTGCCCCTCTCTCTCTCTCTCTCTCTCTCTCTCTCTCTCTCTCTCAGAGTCTGTTCTGTCTATCTGTCTGTCTCTCTCTCTGTACGCGATTTAGTTGTGTGTGTGTGTGTGTGTGTGTGTGTGTGTGTGTGTGTGTGTGTGTGAGTGTGTGTGTGTGTGTGTGTGTGTGTGTGTGTGTGTGTTAGTGTGTGTGTGTGTGTGTGTGTGTGTGTGTGTGTGTGTGTGTGTTAGTGTGTGTGTGTGTGTGTGTGTGTGTGTGTGTGAGTGTGTGTGTGTGTGTGTGTGTGTGTGTGTGTGTGTTAGTGTGTGTGTGTGTGTGTGTGTGTGTGTGTGTGTGTGTGTGTGTGTGTGTGTGTGTGTGTGTGTGTGTGTGTGTGTGTGTGTGTGTGCTTCTGTCCCTTTCTCTGACTGTATCTATCTCTGTTACACCCATAGACGCGTTTGTTTTCTGGGTTTTTTTTCCAAACCTTGGAGACAAACGACTGAAAAATGGATGTACTTTTAGCTAATGACAAAGTGCCAAAGTGTCGCAAATCTCTTATTAGTTTATGTTGTTTCAATTCTGTTTTTCCTTTCTGTTCCATTTTATCTGATTTGCACCATTTTGTTCTGATTAGTACCGACTATATCGCTAGAGCTTTTCAGCTAATGGCATTAAACATTTCAGTGTCACTCTCTCTCTCTCTCTCTCTCTCTCTCTCTCTCTTTGTCTCTGTCTTTTGGCTGATAGGTGAAAGATGGTATATGGAGAGCAGGCCTATATCATAACGAAGTATTTACGATCTCTTCCCACCTTCCCTTTCTCTTTTTGTCATAGATCAGGTGTTTCAGCCTTTCGGAGACAATCACCTATTCAGTGGCTTTCTTTGTCCATGTCACTGTACAGGGGTGACGGTCCAGCTTCTTTATGCTCTCTGCGACTATGCGTACAGGAATAAACACTCACCCACACAGATATGGACAGTCAGACAGCACGCTCTCTCTCTCTCTCTCTCTCTCTCTGTGTGTGTGTGTGTGTGTGTGTGTGTGTGTGTGTGTGTGAGAGAGAGAAAGAGTCTCTGTCTCTGTCTCTGTCTCTCACTCTCTTTAGAGATAAGGAAATTCTTAGTTCTTAATGTTCCTGATATATCCATAGTTGCATTGTTTTCATCATTATGTCTGAAAATGCTATGATTATTGTCTTTGATTGGAAGTACAAAATACATATATGTGAAATACTGAGCAGTAACATTACAAGCTTTCAGCTCATGCTGTGCTCAAACATAGAACATAGGATTAACTCATGAAACAGCTGGTAGGCCAGAATATTTGTGTGTGTGTGTGTGTGTGTGTGTGTGTGTGTGTGTGTGTGTGTGTGTGTGTGTGTGTGTGTGTGTTCTGTTTGCATGTTTCTCTGTGTGTGTGTGTGTGCGTGTCTGTCTGTCTGTCCGTATGTATGTGTATCCGTGGTAAATTTTAACATTGTCATTTTCTCTGGAAATACTTTGTCTGCCAATTCCAAAGTTGGATTAAGCATAGCGGGGAAGAAATATTCACAACCATACCAATCATAGGTTGTAAGTCTTCCGGATTAAGCTGTATTTCAAGATCATGAACGGTTTACTTTGTTGGGGATCTGAATCCAGAAAATCACAATTGATGTTTGGGCTTGAAGATGGCATGACCTCGTTGTTCTCAAATAAAAGAAAAATGAAATTCTGGACAGAACGCATACAGTGACATTAGCCACACCATCGATGTGTTTACCGCATATGAATGAATTAATTTAAAGTGGATACTGAATTAACTAGAATGAACATAAAGGAGAAACTGAATGTACCGGGTTGTAGTTTCTGTAAGCCTGTTGAACACGGATCTCCGCAGATCTGCGGCTACGGTGTGCATGAGGCGCTGGTAACGTCTCCTTTACTGCAGACTTTAGAGTTTCTCAAATAGTCAAGATGCACCAAAATGACATGATTTGAATGGCGTTATAACCTCGAATGCCGTAATCGATTTATCATGCTAAAAAGAAAAAAATACCATACGTTTTAATACTAATGTTTGAACTCTGTTGGTAGATATGCTTTAGCACTGTGTGTAAGTATAGTTACTTTCGACCCGAATATGCTTGGTTCGAACCTGCTAATATACCCCCTGTTCCCCTGAAGCTTTATGATATTAAATGCATAACACATCTTCACGACTTTTTTACTTGATAAAGTGTGTATCACAAGTGAGTCCTGAAGACCTTGCCTCTCTAGTTGTTTTGGTTGTTGTTGTTGTTTTCTTGTTTATTTTCTTTCTTTATTCCTGTGTTTTTCCTTGTTTCTATATAAAGTTTTAGTATTCAAATGGAGAGGTGCAAACAAGGGACTGTAGCCCTGGACCCCTTTTTACCTGCAGTGTATGTGGACGGCTGTGTACATCCAGGATGTGTCTTCATTCACACCTGAGGACTCACTCCAGCAAAAGACGAAGTCTGCTTCGTCTACTCATTTGTCATGCTAACGAGACCTATTGTCATGATCACTGATGCTAAAATAGAGCCTGTCTTCAGTCAGAGACCAAACTCAATTCACTTTACAAAACACGGGGTCATTTGCACAGCAGGTTGTCTAGCTTGGTAGAGCCGACTGAGGGATGCCTTTTGGGTGGTCATACATTCGTTTGTAGGTATTGAACAGTACTGAAATGGAAAACAAAATTAAGTCAGACTCTCGTCTCGCTGTGCACAGAGGGACTCGCGACACCTTGACATGTAACAGCACCTACCTCTACCGCCTCGCTGACGGCACGTGCAACAACTTCAACAACCCTTCCTGGGGGGCCGTGGGTCAAACCTACCTCAGGCTGTTGGCACCTGTTTACGATGATGGTATTGTTATTGTTGTTGTTGTTGTCGTCGACGTTGTCATTGTTGTTGTTGTTGCCGTTGTTGTTGTTCTTCTTCTTCTGCTTCTATCATCATCATCATTATCGTTATTGTTATTGTATTATCATTGCTATTATCATCATCATCATTATCATTGTCTTGATTATCATTATGATTGTTGTTGTTGTTGTTTTTCCTGTTGTTATTATTCGTGTTGTTTCGATCTGTTTTTGATGGTGGCTACGTTTGTGGTGTTGATGTTATCCTCTTTACTGCAAAAAAAATTATCATTATGGCTCTAATGCCATGATAGCTGCCATGTAGCAGTTGCAGGAGCAGCAATAATATCAAAAGGTGACCATATTACTTATTATGATTTTGTTTTGATGACTCTGCTGCTATGAGGCTGCTGCTGCTTTTATTGTTGATGAGTAAAAAATATAGAAAGATAGCTGGTAATAATGATGAATAGACACAGCTGTTGCTTCTGTAAGTCCTGATAAACATAAGCATACTTGCAATGCAATTATTCGGCATCTCTGATAAAGGTAATGATATAACGCGCTGATGATGATGATGACAGGTGGGAAAAACTACATTCATTGATACTAATTAGGAAACGGAGAACAATATATGCATTGATGTTGTCAGCAAAGAGGCATATTATCCCTGTCAGAATTAATGAATGTTATCACGATAAAGATACTAGTATTTTCCACAGAAGTGTTGTTCATACTGGCAGGGAAGGCAATTTATTTTACCATGACATTCGTCCAATCGATCCCAGCTAACCTCTACAGCATTCCAACGTTCCTCAGCACCAGTAAAAAGGGGGGGGGGAACTCTTTATTACCTGGTAGATTTGGTTTGATGTCTGGTTACAGTTCGTTCACAGCAAAACCCTCCAAGACCAACTTTTCCGATATTTGAAGACCAACCATTCCAGTCCTAAAAGACCAACCGACCAACTCTCAAAGACCAGTCCTCAAATACCATCCGTTCTAATCCTCAAAGACCAACCGTTTCAGCCTTCAGAAACCAACCATTCAAGTCCTCAAGGACCAACCATTCCAACCCTCACAGACCACCAAACTTAATCCTCAAAGACCAACCACGCCAACCCTCACAGACCACCAAACTTCAATCCTCAAAGACCAGCCATTCCAACCCTCACAGACCACCAAACTTCAATCCTCAAAGACCAGCCATTCCAACCCTCACAGACCACCAAACTTCAATCCTCAAAGACCAACCATGCCAGTCCTCACAGACCACCAAACTTCAATCCTCAAAGACCAACCATTCCAACCCTCACAGACCACCAAACTTCAATCCTCAAAGACCAACCATTCCAAAACCTCACAGACCACCAAACTTCAATCCTCAAAGACCAACCATGCCAACCCTCACAGACCACCAAACTTCAATCCTCAAAGACCAACCATGCCAACCCTCACAGACCACCAAACTTCAGTCCTCGAAGACCAACCATGCCAACCCTCACAGACCACCAAACTTCAATCCTCAAAGACCAACCATGCCAACCCTCACAGACCACCAAACTTCAATCCTCAAAGACCAACCATGCCAACCCTCACAGACCACCAAACTTCAGTCCTCAAAGACCAACCATTCCAATCCTCTTCATTCCTTCCATTCTCTCCACACCTCAGTCAGAAGGCAGAAATTCATCTTTTTCTGTGCGTGCGCATGCGTCTCTGTGCGTCTTTGTGTCTGTGGATATGTCGTGTTGTGTTGCGTTTTTAAATTAAAGGCTCTAGCCACGTTGTGTACAAGTCAATGGCCCTCACTCACTCTGGAAACATTCTCAGTGTCAGTCATTGTCATCGACAGAAG